>NC_069711.1:34121560-34144060 GCF_027358585.1 Pangasianodon hypophthalmus | reverse complement strand
GCCTCCTACAGGACACGCGGGGGATTACACACACATTACACACACACACACACACACACACACACATTACACACACAAACACACACCATACAGCGTTCCCCTGCAGACATGCCTCCTACAGGACACCCGGGGGATTACACACACATTACACACACACACACACACACACACACACACACCATACAGCGTTCCCCTGCAGACACGCCTCCTACAGGACACCCGGGGGATTACACACACATTACACACACACACACACATACACACACACACACACACCATACAGCGTTCCCCTGCAGACACGCCTCCTACAGGACATGCGGGGGATTATACACACACACACACACACACACACACACACACACACACACACACACACACACACACACACACCATACAGCATTCCCCTGCAGACACGCCTCCTACAGGACATGCAGGGGATTATACACACACACACACACACACACACACACCATACAGCGTTCCCCTGCAGACACGCCTCCTACAGGACATGCGGGGGATTACACACACTCAACAAAATAATACTAGTAATAAAGAGACAGGAAGTGTTTAATTTAAAAACATGTAAAGGAGAGAGGGTAGGTCAGATTGAGGGAAAAAGGCAAAAGACAAGAGACGTGGAGAAGAGAGAACAGGAGAGACGAGAGAAGAAAAGAGAAGTGAAAGAAGACGAGAAAAAATGAAGAGAAGATAAGAGAGAAGAGAAAAAGTATGAGAGACAAAAGAAGAATAGTGAAAAGACAAGAAGAATAAAAGAAGAGAAAAAAGAAAAGAGGAAAAAGTTGAAGGATGAAGAGAGACAAGAGAAGAAAAGGGAAATTAAAGAAGAGAAGGGAAGAAAGAAAAAGAGAGAGAGAAAAGAGAAGTGTAGAGAAGCGAAAGAAGATGATGAAAGAGAAAATAGAAGAAAGAAGTGAAAGTAGAGAATGAAAGTAAAAGAAACGAAAGAACAGAAAAACAGAATAGAGAAGACAAGAGAAAGGGAGAAAAAGAAGAGAAGGGAAAAAGAGACAAGAGAAAAGAAAAGTGGAAAAAGAACAGGAGTGATGAAAGTGAAACAGAAAAGAAAAGAAAAAAGACAAGTGAAAGAGAATAGAAGATAGGAAAGAAAAGAAGAAAAATAGAAAAGATGACAGACAAAGGAAGAAAAGTGAAAGAGGAGAAGAGAAAAAAGAAATGGTTGGAGAAAAAGAAAGTGAAGAGGAGAAAAACAAGAGAAGAGAAAAGAAAAGAGGGGAAAAGATAACAGAGAAGACGATAGGTAAAAAACAAGAAGAAAGGAGAAGTGAAAGAGAAGAGAAAAAAGAAGAGAAGAAAAACAAAATAGAAAAAAGTGAAAGAGAAGAAACCAGAGAAAACCAGAAAGGAAGAAAATGAAGAGACAAAAAAAGAGAAGAAAAAACAAGAGTGATGAAAGAAGTAAAAGAGACTAGATGAGAAGAGTTGACAAGAAAGAAGAGAAGAAAAGAAAAAGTAAAAGAGAAGAAGAAAACAATAAGAGAAAATAGATGAGATAAAGAGTGAAGGGGAGCGAAAGAATTGAAAGAGAAGAGAAAAGAGATGAGAAGAGAGGAAGAGGATAGATGACAGAATAGAAGAGAAAAAAGAGAAGAGAGTGGAGAGGAGAATAGTAGAGTGATAGAATAGATGTCAATGAAGAGAAGAGAAGAAAAGAAAAGTAAAAGAAGAGAAAAAAACAGAAGAGAAGAGAAGTAAGCCACGTGAAAAGATGAGATGAGGGAAAAAAGAGTGAAAAAAAGAGGAGAAACAAGAGAAGTGCAAGTGTAGAAAAAGAGGAGAAGAGGAGAGATGACACACACACACACACACACACACCTGTCCCGTGTTGTAGCTGTTGACTATAACTGCCAGGATGAAGACGGCCATGGTGCGATGCTCGGCCTGGAGAGAACAGAATGAGTCACGATGAGAAGACGAATCATTTCTAACTCCACATGAGGTGTAAAGTTTAGAACTGACTCTGAGTCACACAAACAGATGAATCAATGAATCACTTTATTAAATAACACACACAAAACAAAACTAACTCTGTTACATGCCATGTGTTTATGTTTGTGTGTGAGTTTGTGTGTGTGTGTGTGTGTGTGTGTGTGTGATGGCTGGAAATCTGCTGCACGACTCAGGGATGGACAGATTTTCTTTTCTATCTTAATAAATAAATGAGTAAAATCTGGAGAAAGAGAAAGAGAGTGAAAGAGAGAGAGTTTGTGTCTGTGTCCCTGTGTGTGTGTGCGTGTGTGTGTGTGTGTGTGTGTGTGTGTGTGTGTGTGTGCGTGTGTGAGGAGGAAAAAACTTACCGGCATGTACGGATCAGCGAGGACTGACAGGAAGTACTTATGACCGTTATCCTTCACCAGATCAGCCTGACAGGACTGAGAGAGAGAGAGAGAGAGAGAGAGAGAGAGAGAGAGAGAGAGAGAGAGAGAGAGAGAGAGAGGGAGAGAGAGTGAGAGAGTAAGAGAGTAAGAGAGAGGGAGAGAGAGTGAGAGAGAGAGGGAGAGAGAGAGAGAGAGAGAGAGGGAGAGAGAGAGGGAGAGAGAGAGAGAGAGAGAGAGAGAGAGAGAGTGAGAGAGAGTTGATTAATTCTCTATAACAGCAGCTGTGACAGTAGTGCAGGTTTATATTAATGCGCTCGCTCTAATACGTTATTGTTTCTATAGTAACAGCTCGCTCACAGCGTGTACAGCACACTGATAAAAATAAAAAAATGGCTGATACGCTGAAGTAAGGAGATGTTTATTTAACATTTATGGAAGGAGTCTCCAGTGTCAGCGCTTTGTAACAGTCAGAGGTAAAGCTTTAAGTTTAAGTTTTCCGACATCTTCAGGACAGAGGAGTTTACGGTTCGGTGTGTAGTTCAGTGTGTGGTTCAGTGTGTAGTTCTGTGTGTGGTTCAGTGTGTGGTTCAGTGTGTGGTTCAGTGTGTAGTTCTGTGTGTGGTTCAGTGTGTGGTTCTGTGTGTGGTTCAGTGTGTAGTTCTGTGTGTGGTTCAGTGTGTGGTTCAGTGTGTAGTTCTGTGTGTGGTTCAGTGTGTAGTTCAGTGTGCGGTTCAGTGTGTAGTTCTGTGTGTGGTTCAGTGTGTGGTTCAGTGTGTGGTTCAGTGTGTAGTTCTGTGTGTGGTTCAGTGTGTGGTTCTGTGTGCGGTTCTGTGTGTAGTTCTGTGTGTGGTTCAGTGTGTGGTTCAGTGTGTGGTTCAGTGTGTAGTTCAGTGTGTGGTTCGGTGTGTGGTTCGGTGTGTGGTTCGGTGTGTGGTTCGGTGTGCGGTTCGGTGTGCGGCTCGGTGTGCGGCTCGGTGTGCAGTTCAGTGTGCGATTCAGTGTGTGATTCAGTGTGTGGTTCAGTGTGTGGTTCAGTGTGTGGTTCAGTGTGTGGTTAAGTGTGTAGTTCTGTGTGCGGTTCAGTGTGCGGTTCAGTGTGCGGTTCAGTGTGCGGTTCTGTGTGCGGTTCTGTGTGCGGTTCTGTGTGCGGTTCGGTGTGCGGTTCGGTGTGCGGTTCGGTGTGCGGTTCGGTGTGCGGTTCGGTGTGCGGTTCGGTGTGCGGCTCGGTGTGCGGCTCGGTGTGCGGCTCGGTGTGCGGCTCGGTGTGCGGCTCGGTGTGCGGTTCGGTGTGCGGTTCGGTGTGCGGTTCGGTGTGCGGTTCGGTGTGCGGTTCTGTTTGCGGTTCAGTGTGCGGTTCAGTGTGCGGTTCAGTGTGCGGTTCAGTGTGCGGTTCGGTGTGCGGTTCGGTGTGCGGTTCGGTGTGCGGCTCGGTGTGCGGCTCGGTGTGCGGCTCGGTGTGCGGTTCAGTGTGTGGTTCAGTGTGTAGTTCAGTGTGTGGTTCAGTGTGCGGTTCAGTGTGCGGTTCAGTGTGCGGTTCAGTGTGCGGTTCAGTGTGCGGTTCAGTGTGCGGCTCGGTGTGTGGTTCTGTGTGTGGTTCAGTGTGTGGTTCTGTGTGTAGTTCTGTTTGTGGTTCTGTGTGTGGTTCTGTGTGTAGTTCTGTTTGTAGTTCTGTTTGTGGTTCAGTGTGTGGTTCAGTGTGTAGTTCTGTTTGTGGTTCAGTGTGTGGTTCTGTGTGTGGTTCTGTGTGTGGTTCTGTGTGTAGTTCTGTGTGTGGTTCTGTGTGTGGTTCTGTGTGTAGTTCTGTTTGTGGTTCAGTGTGTGGTTCAGTGTGTGGTTCAGTGTGTGGTTCTGTGTGTGGTTCTGTTTGTGGTTCTGTTTGTGGTTCTGTTTGTGGTTCAATGTGCAGGTTGTATTTCAATTCAGCACGGTCATTTCCTTCCTGCAGACGTCTCCCAAAATAAAGATTCCTCTTCTGTGATGTCTCTGTGTGTGTGTGTGTGTGTGTGTGTTTGTGTGTGTGTTTGTGTGTGTGTGTGTGTAACCCTGACACTCACACTGTCCACGGCGAGGATTTTGGCCCAGATGAAGACGAGGAGAGGACGAAGCTCTCGCGCTGAACTCTGTAACAACTTCAACACATACGGAAAAATCCCTACAGAGAGAGCCTGAGAGAAAGAGAGAGAGAGAGAGAGAGAGAAAGAGAGAGAGAGAAAGAGAGAGACAAACAGATGGAAAGACAGTAAGAGGGACAGAGTTAGAGAGAGAAAGTGAGAGAGAGAGAGGGAGAAAGAGGAATAGACAAAAAGATTTTTTTTGTTATTTGAAAAGAATGATTAATGCCACATTACACAATCAACTGACTTATCAGGGTGTGTGTGTGTGTGTGTGTGTGAAAGTTAGAAACAGAGAGATAAAGGGAGGAGGAGGAGGAGAGCGAGAGAGAGAAAGAGAGAGAGAGTAAAAGTGTATTCTTGTTTGCTCCTCTTCAGAAGACGAGTGTGTCGTGTGTCCGTGTCCTCGCTGCTGATTAATGTGGAATGTAAAAGGTCTCACAGCACGAGGTGACTTTAACAGAAAGGACAAAGTGAATCCCATTAAACTGTCTGCTAATAACACACACACACACACACACACACACACACACACACACACACACACACACACACACACACCCACACACACACACCTATTACTGCCCTTTCAGTGTAAAGTGGGTGGGGCTAATGTTAGGTAAGCTTCTCTTCCACTGTTCAGTAAAAGTTAAACTAAAGAGTGAAAGTTAAATTAATCAGTAACGCTTAAACCTCAAAAGTAACATGTAACCAGCGAGTGAAAGATAAACTAGCCAGTAATACTGAAACCAGCGAGTAACACTTATATTTCAAATGTGAAAGTTAAACTAGTGAGTGAAAGTTAAACCTCAAAAGTAAAAGTTAAAGAAGTGAATAAAATTTAAATTGAATTTAATCCTCAAAAAGCGAACGTTAAACTAGCGAGTTGTTGAAGCTGTCAGTATTTTCAGCGTTAAACTGCAGCATATTAATTTCCCTTTACAGGAAAAACAAACTAGCTGTTATTTATCTGCATTGTGATTGGTGAAGTGTGTGTGTGTGTGTGTGTGTGTGTGTGTGTAATTTTCCAATCGGTGCCCCTGTGGGAGCTGTTTGCGTTGATTAAAGACACCAAACGACACATTAGCGTCTCACATCGCCACCTTTACTGCGTTTATCTCCATTTCATTCCTGATTCAGCAGCACAAACACCACTTATCTCATTTTATAACACCAACAGCCCAAAGTGTGTGTGTGTGTGTGTGTGTGTGTGTGTGATGTTACCAGGCTGACAGCCCAGGGTCCGAGGTCCAGGAAACGGCCCAACAGGTCCAACGCTCGCAACCTGTGCACCTGACTGAGGAGGACCTGAAAGAGAGCAGCATAGCACAAGGGTCAGAAAATGTAAAAATAAAATTCAGAAATAACGAATACGACAAACACACACACACACACACACACACACACACACACACACACACACACACACCAGGTTCAATAACATGAACAGGTGTTGTGGCTACCACACTCTCCCCATGTGCTGGCACTGTATAATCCCTCACCTGTGTGTGTGTGTGTGTGTGTGTGTGTGTGTGTGTGTGTGTGTGGGGCCTTTGGTAGGAAAGACACCTCCACCTGCAGAAGTGAGAATTGAAAACACAGAGCTGTGTGTGTGTGTGTGTGTGTGTGTGTTTCTTTTTCACTGTTAAAGTAAAACATCTGTATTTCATCATAAAATAAAACAATACCATTTAATTAGTGTGAGGTTAAAAAAAGAACGAAAAGAAATCTGAAAATATTTTTAGATAAACAAAGTATTTTTAAGAAACAAAAGTTTGGTGTTGTATATAATGATTAGGAAAGCAAAACTGAATATTTAAAAAAAAAAAAAAATTCCAGAAAAAAAAAAACTTGTACAGGAAATATCACAGTTCTGATACAAAGCCACGGAATATTTTCTTTGTTTTTTGTTTAAAATCTGCTTTGGACACTCACGCAGGAAATAATCAAATTATTTTAAACCTCTCGGAAGCTTTAGGCAGCAGGTTTTGGGCAGCAGGACAGAAACACACACTGTGTGTGTGTGTGTGTTTGTGTAAGGGTGTGTATTTAAAGCGTCGTGAGCGTGTGCCCACACACTCTTGGCGTCGGGAGCTCGGGCGGCGGCGTGTGGTCCGGACGCCACCTTCAGAACGACAGCAGCGTGCTGAGAGCGAGGACCCGAGCAGGAGGACGGCCCACGGTACTGCCCGCGCAAAAATAAACACAACGCTGCTCCCTTCACCCCCCTACTGCTATACACACACACACACACACACACACACACACACACACACCTAACAAAGAGACCTCAACCTGCCTCCAAACCCACACACACCTGCTACACCTCCATTAATAAATTCACACACATCTGTAAACATGTTCAAATATAACAGTAATGTTTTATATCTCTTAAATAATTTCACATGAAATATATAAAAAAATTTATAGTAATACATTTTATATATATTTTACTTTTTAAAATTTTTTAAATTCAGTTCAAAATGCTTTAATGTGTGAAGTAAAAAGCACAGAAGGAAAGAAATCAAAGAGAAATATTTAAAAATGTATTAAAAATCAAAATACAACAGTAGAAGAGTGAAACTATCAATAGCTGTGAAAGAAAAAAGAAAATACATAATGAGAAAAAAAAAAAAAAAAAGGATGATGTTAAAGTAATATAAAAAAAAATGCCAGCAAAGGTAAAGGAAAAAATTTGCGAAATTAAAAAAAAATTTAAAAAAATGGAGGAAATATTTTATATTCATTTTTGCAACTGTGTGATATTTTAGAGATTTTTCCTAAATATAGAAAATGTTTGAAACACCTTATTAAAAAAACCTAAATATCTGACAATATTGTTTAAAAAAAAAAAAAAAAAACTACATCTCACAGGATTGTTTCAACTTAAAAAAAAAAAAATCTGATAAATCTTTTAAACAGTATTAATAAATTTTAAAAAATGCCATCATAATTTCTTTACTTTCAGTATAAAGTGGGCGTGGCCAGTGTTGACTCCGCCCAGACCAATCACAACGCTGTGTAACTCTGTAATTGGCCGCTTGGTACTTGGAGGTTCAGTCAGTCACAGAGAGAGTGCTGTCAATCAAGCATGCTCATTAGAATATTAGGCCACGCCCACTGAAAAGTTTCTCAGATCAGTAAGTTCAGCTGCAGTTTAAAGCCTTTTATCTTCATTTTATTCTGCTGGTTGCAAAAATACCCAGAATTCCATTAACTGCCCGCGCTACAGGGTAAAAATACCCAGAATTCCCTGCACTTGCAAGCTCCAGGATAAAAATAATAAGAAATAATAAAAAATAATGCAGCACATGTCCAGTTCAGGTCACAGTGCCAGAGGAGTGTATTAATAGAGCTCCGGATCACGTCAAAGCACTGACTGTGAAAATTACCCAGCATGCAGCGGGGGTGAGGGTGTGCCAGGGCTGTTCCCAACGTCCATCGGAAACACCCGTAAAGAGAGAGAGTGCGTGTGTGTGTGTGTGCGTGTGTGAGTGAGAGAGAGAGAGAGAGAGAGAGGGAGAGAGAGAGAGAGTAAGAAAGGAAGGAAGGAACAGAGTGAGAAAGAGAAAGAAGAAGAGAGAGAGAAAGACAGACAAAGACAGAGAGAGAGAGAGAGAGAGAGGGAAGGAGGGTGTGGGAGGAATGAGAGGGAGGTCTGCCGATTCTGACTGAGACCAAATGTTAGCATTACTCAATGTTTCTGTGTGCGTGTGTGTGTGTGTGTGTGTGTGTGTGTGTGTGTGTGTGTGTGTAGGAGAAGTGTGAGAAAGGCAGCTGAGTTTTAAGACAAGCGTTAAAATAAAAAAAAACAAAAGTCTTCATCCATCTGGGAGACAAACGGACGTTTAAACCCACACACACACACACACACACACACACACACACACACACAGAGGATATTGGAGAACAAAAGAAAGGAAAAAACACAAACACACACACACACACACACACACACACACACACACACACACACACACACACACTTATATAATTGTGGAAAGTCATGCAGGATATTATGCATTAAAAAAACAATGCATGCAAATGAGACGTACACTTGGGCTGCGTCCCAAACCGCACTAGCACACTATTATGCTACACTACTGAGCATTCAGTATGTGATTTGGATCAAATTTAAATTGTATTTGTCACACACACACACACACACACACACAACCACACGCAGTACAACGTGTAGTGAAATGCTTTTTACGACTGTCCGTGTCATAAAATAGAATTTACATAGAGTGAGAAAATGGGAACGTATTAAAAGAAAAAGTATAAAAATATAATGTCAGGATTTAAAGTGTAATAAAGAGCAGGAATGTGCAGTTGTTTTGTGCAGTATAATGCTGTGCAACATTAAGCTGAGGCAGTCGTATGAAATTGCCCACATTTATAATCAATATTTATAAATACAAGATAAGAGTAATGCAGGATAAATTGGTTACTGAAGATGAATGAACAGAAGATGCTTTAAGGAATGTAGGTGGTGTGGTGGTGGTGTTGTGAAAGCGAGTCCAAGCTCTAGTCCTTGGTGGTGTCCTGGTTCAGGGCCCGAATGGCCTGTGGGAAGAAGCTCCTCCTCATCCTCTCAGTCTTGGCCTTCAGGGAGCGGAAGCGCTTCCATGATGCAACAGAGAGAAAAGAAAAGAATTGTTCAGATTTCTGAGGAGCTTCACTATCTTCCTGGTCTTGGTCCAGCACTGCTTGCTGTAGATAGACTGCAGGTCAGGGAGCTCAGTGCTGATGGCACGCTCAGCTGATCACACCACCCTCTGGAGATCCACCTATCCTGCTTGGTGCTGTTCCCAAACCAGGGTGTGATGCTTCCCGTCAGGATGTTCTTGATGATGCAGGTGTAAAAGTTCCTTAGCATCTTAGAGGGCAGTTTGAAGTCTCTTAAGCATCTAAGGTGGTAAAAACGCTGCAGGATTTCTTCCCCAGGGTGTTGATGTGACAGGACCATGACAGTTCCTGCGTGATGTGAACAACAAGATACACCACTGGGGTCCCGTTGATCTTAGGGGTGTGGTAGCTCCTGTCCTGCATCGTGCTGAAGTTTACTATCAACTTCTTTGTCATGATGACATTCAAGAGAAGGTTGTTCTCCTGGCACCAGTTCTCCAGGCTTTTAACCTCCTCCAGGTAGACCTTCTCATCGTTATCAGAGATCAGGCCCACCACAAGCAAACTTGACAATGGTGGTAGAGTTGGAAGTGGCGGACTGCAAGAGTTCGGATCGCAAGACCCTGCAGCGGATAGTGAAGTCAGCTGAGAAGATCATCGGGGTCTCTCTTCCCTGCATCACGGACATTTACACTTCACGCTGTATCCGCAAAGCCACCAGCATTGTGGACGAACGCACACACCCCTCACACACACTCTTCACCCTCCTGCCGTCTGGTAAACGGAGACTGTGCAATAGTTTCTTCCCCCATGCCATCAGACTCCTCAACACTCAGTAACTGGACTGAAGGAACACACACACACATACCTCCAATACGCAGACACTGAACTGAAGGAACACACACACACACACACACACACACACACACACTATGTAGTCCCTTGTAGTTCTGTGTTGTTCTGTGTCGTCTTATGTAGCACCTTGGTCCTGGAGAAACGTTGTTTCGTTTCACTATGTACTTGTATATGGCTGAAATGACAATAAACTCCACTTGAACTTGAACTTGACCTTGAAGTGGCGACAGAGTCATGAGTGTATAATGAGTACAGGAGGGGCTCAGGACACAACCCGGGAGGCTCCAGTGCTGAGAGTGAGGGAAGGTGAGACATGTCTGTCCACCTGTACCGCTATTGGTCTGTCCGTAAGGAGGTTGGAGATCCATAGAGAAAGGGATGGGCTCAGTCCCAGGTCCTCCAGGTGAGTTTTTAGGGAATTATCGTGTTAAATGCTGAACTGTAGTCAACAAACAGCATTTTAACATAATTTCCCTTCCTGGTGTCCAGATGGCTCAGGGCTGTGTGTAGGAGGTGTGTGATGGCGTCCTCGGTAGAGCGATTGGGATGGTATGCGAACTGTAACGGGTCTAGGGTGTCAGGTAATGAAGAGGTGATGAAGTCTCCTCAAAGCACTTCATCACACCTGAGGTCAGGGCTACAGGGCAACAGGGCAACAGTCGTTGAGGCAGGCAGGGTGGGGTTTCTTTGGGACAGGAACGATAATGGACTGCTTGAAGCTGTTTGTGGGGATTACCGACTGTGCCAGGGAGATGCTGAATGTCTCCACCGGTCCTAGCTGGTCAGCGCAGGCTCTAAAGACTCGACCGGAGATGCCGTCTGGTCCTGCTGCCTGCCTGGTGTTCACTCTCCTGCGAGCCGCCCTGTTGGAACTGCGACTCCAGTTTCTTCCTGTAGCGCTGCTTCACCTCCTTCACCGCTCTGCGCACGTTGTAGGACGCAGCCTTGCACTCGGCCGTGTTCCCGCTAGCGAGCCCCGCGTTATAGGCAGCGGTGCGAGATCTCCGGTATAGATAAAATACTGATGAGTTTGCATAATCCTGTATTTACTCCATCCGCATTTTGTCCGTATAAATCAGTGCTGCTTTACTCGCAATCGATATCATAAATGTGACAGAAATGCATCATGGGTAATGTAGTTCAGTGCTGTTAGTTACGAGTTCGGCACACAGCAGCGAACAAAGAGAAGCACTTCAAAACTTTTGCCTCGTTTCAGAAAATGCAGAACAGCCAGAACCCATCTCTCTCCCCGGCCGTTTTCTTCTTTTATTTTCTCATTTTACGGCTCCCGCTAGGGCACTTCACTCGGCCCCGGAACGCTGACTAAACACAAAACTACACACTCCACAGCAGGGCGTGATACAAATTTCATCAAGTGCTCGTGTCGGCACTGCAAATCTCAAGATAAAAACAGAGACGGCTCCTTTTTCGCTTTCCTAAAAGCCTGGGCAAAAGGGGCGGGGCTTTCTGATTACAGCGACGGACTAGTGACCAGCAAACTTTCACACTGCAAGGTATAAAGTATGCAGTTTGAGATACAGCCCTATTGGTAGTACACCTTTGACATACTATGTAGTATGGGAGTATTCAGGCATAACCTCATTAGTATGCGATATTAGTATAGAATATTCTGTAGTATAGTAATACGCAGTTTGGGACATAACCTCATTAGCATGCAGTACTATTATTACACACTCTGTAGTACGTCAGTATGTGATTTGAGTCATAACCCCATATGTAATATCTTTTTAAGATACTTTTTAATACAGTAGGATGCAAATTTGGATACAGCGTCATAAGAATGTAGTACTATTCAGGCACACTACATAGTAAAGTAGTATGGAGTACAGAACATAAAGGGATTAATATGTATTTAATATTACAAAATACGCTTTTGACATACTGTGTAGTAAGGCAGTAAATAATTTGGGACGTAGCGGCTATAATATGTAGTATTATTTACTATAGGACTGTAGTATGTGATTAGGGGGATAGTATTAATACGTAATACTCTGCTAACATATTATATAGTATTTAAGCATTAAAACATAGTACGCTTACAACAAACTAGGCAGTATGCTAGTAGGGTAAATACATGGAGAGAGCGTGAGAGAGTGAAAGAGAGGGAAAGAACGAAAGAGAGATGATTTGAGGCGAACGTGGAAAATTTCCCAGAATGCCATACCTGTAGAACGATAGGGAGCTGCTCAGGAGGGTTTCTGTTCTCCACCCCCATAGTAAGCCACACCTGAAACGCCGTGAGCTGCTCCGCGAAAAATGGACTGTGCTAAAGAGGCAAACACACACACACACACACACACACACACACACACACACACAGATAGAGAGAACACTAATTATTAAAAAATAGTATACAAGATTTCTAAGTACACTGCTATATATACACTATACTTACATAGAATCCTTTATATGGATAAGGATTCTTATTATATTACTTATATATTTAGTCTTGCGACTTTTAGAAGAGTTTATATACAGTTCTGTGCAAAAGTCTTAGTCACATGCAAAGAAATGCTGTAGAGTAAAGACACCTTCAAAAATAATGAACTTAAATGTTTCTATACATAAAAAAATCCTATAAAGAGCAGTAAACAGTAATAAATGAAACAAAGTCAATATTTGGCGTGAAGATCCTTCGCTTTAAAATAAAATAAACAGTATCTGAGGTGCAGTGTGTGCAGTTTTATAAGGAAATGAGCTGGAAGTGTTACTGAGCATCTTGCAGAAGCAGCCACAGTTCTTCTGGAGACTTTGACTGTCGACTCGCTTCTTATTTCTGCAGCGAAACCCAGCAGCCTTCATTATGTTTTTATCTGAAAAGTGTCTCTTATGGAATCTGCTGCTTTCTTTACTGACATACAAACATTTTTCTGTAACGTTTCACTTTGTGCTGGAAAACTAATGTTTGGAATCTAAAAGGTTTTTGTACTGAATCAATAATGTAGAAGTCAGAAAATAAACATCTATAACCAGATTTATACAAAAATAAGGTGCCCAAGACTTTTGCACAGTACTGTATACACACACACACACATTATATATATATATATATATATATATATATATGTGTAGAGAGAGAGAGAGAGTCTTGCTGTAGAAAAATTGTTATAGAACACTAATTACATTACTAAATTATTACACTATTAAATCTTTTTATTGCACTATGTTTAGAAGAAGGTTTATATATATATATATATATATATATATATATATATACATATATATACACTTTCATTATTGCACTGTTATAGATATTATACATAACTGCTATTAAATTGATATAGAAGACTAACATTAAAATTATTACTGATGCAGTAATTTATTACACTGTTACAAAAGAATAATCATTACATGATTATATAGAAAGGTTGTTATTACATTGTTGTAGAATGATAATTATTACACTATAGTGGACAATTTCTAATTACGCAGCTGTATATACTGTACTTAGTGTATGTGTATATACGTATATAGTGTATGTGTATATAGTGTGTGTCTATAGTGTGTGTATATATGTATATAGTGCATGTGTATATACATATACAGTGTATGTGTATATATACGTATATATACATATATAAGATAAATTCACATATTTACAATATATTTTTTTAAATCCACTTATTTCTGTAAAGCTGCTTTGTGACAATGTCCATTGTTAAAAGCGCTATATAAATAAAACTGACTTGAATATATACGTATATAATGTATGTGTATATGTATATAGTTTATGTGTATATAGTGTATATGTATATAGGATAAATTCACATATTTACAATATATTTTTTTTAAATCCATTTATTTCTGTAAAGCTGCTTTGTGACAATGTCCATTGTTAAAAGCGCTATACAAATAAAACCGAATTGAATTGAATATATACGTATATAATGTATGTGTATATAGTGTATGAGTGTATACGTATATAGTGTATAGTGTATGTGTGTATATATATATATTGTGTATATGTGTATAGTGTATGTGTAACGATAAGGGTTATTGTTACATTGTTATATACACTAATCACTAACTTACACTGTACTATTATACATAAGTGATCTTATTACAATGTTATAGAATACTATTTATTACACTATTATTACAACTATATATACACAAACACTATTACGCTACGATATATATAATAGTTATTACACTATTATTATACACATATAACTACGTAATTATTACACGATTATAAATGCTACAGACTATTATAAGTAAGTTTTTTGGCTAGCTAATTTCTGATATTCTAGCTAATCTGTTCTAGCACTGACCCGCCCATGATTGCGTCACAGCAGCCGTTAAGCCCCACCCTCATGTGGGAAAGTGGGTGTGGCAGGAAGCAGGAGGAACGCAGGTCAGTGGTGTTAGAAGTGTTTTACGCTAATACGTTTTGGTGTCAGTGTGTCTCACCCTGAAGGCCGTGCCCTCCTCGATGATGGTGGGAAGCTGCGAGAGGCAAATATCCACCGCTAGGTCCCACGCCTGCCTGCAACACAACACAACACAACACACAGTGACAGACTGATTAAAGAAAAAAACTATTTCAACAAGAAATTTACATCGAGAATAAAGTTAACGTGTTAAATCATCTTAATAGCCATTAAAATGGACTGTAGTCGTTCAGGCTCTGTGGGGGCGGAGCCTCTCTGCTTCCGTGTGTGTGCTTACCACATGGCGTGCATGTAGGTGGGCGGTAACCTGGGGCTGCTAACCGGAGTGCAGTTGTATGACCTCATGATCCTCTCGGCCAATAGGAAGTTACGGAACAGACTGGCAACCAACAGATCCTGGCGGAAGAGTTTCTGAAAAAGATCTACAGACAGATACGGAGTAAACACCTCACATTTTTATTTTACTTTTTTATGTTTATGTTTAAAACTGTCACTCTTTATAGACATCTACTGCGCTGGTATGATCCTGTCAGTACTTCATTTTGTGTTTAACCGAAAACAGAAAAAACAATAATTTCAGAAAACTCCACTTATGTGACATGTTGCACTCGAGCTGGTCAATACGACAAAAACATCATATCACGATACTTGAAGACATTTCTACGATAAACAACATTTATCACGGTATGTAGGTTTGATAACAAACTGTCAGCAAAACAGTAGTGCTGCAGTAAAATAGCTGATATATAATATTTTATTTAATGTCTACAAAAATAACAATTTACTTAATTTAATGATGATTCTACATCATTTTGATATTTTAACTTATCTATTGTTTTTAACTTAACATTTGTTGAACATGTTGTTGTTGAAGATGCTGAACATAATATTTTGGATTTTTTATTTATTTTTTTTTAAGATGTTGAATTTATGAGACGTCAAAATAATAACTCTAAAATATTATCTTGAAATAAGTTTTTTTCCATCAAAATAATGACATACTCTCCTGAAATAACGACAAAACAAAGTAAAATAATAACTTATGACGATGAGTTTTGTTGCCAAAACAAGATATTACATTAAAAAATGTAAAAAATAACAACAAAATTATGTCAAAAATACTGACATAGTGTATTAAGATAAGTTGAAATAATGAGATATTAAATTGAAATAATGACAAAATGTTTTCCGTTTCAGGGCTTCTGTAGTTATTAAGCACTGAAAAGAAGGAAAAATAAAAAAATTAGTTAAAATAATACAATTTTAAAGATTTTGTACAAATAAAAAACACAAATAAATCAAGTGAAAGACTAAATCTTGTGATTTCATTCTGTATTTCATTCTGTTCGTGATTATTAAAAAAATACCTCATGAAAGTGTATTGAGATATTTTTTGTCACAGTAACGATATTATAACGATATTATCTGCGATATCGTATCGACGCAGCATGCTGATATAATCCTGAGCAGGATATACTTATTTACTGATACACCATCACTCAGAGCTCCGACACGCTTTCACTTTTTTGCTACAATTCCTGACTATCTGAAACACACACACACACACACACACACACACACACACACACACGGCTTCATCTTTCATCTTCATCTTTCACATTCCAATAACTCGAGAATTGCCTTCTTTCAGCAGCTCATGAATAATGCTATTAACTTTCATTAACCTTAATGGCATCAGTGAGATTTGAGATTTAATAAAATTGTATAAAATCTAATTATGTTATTGTAATATATATATATATATATATATATGTGTGTGTGTGTGTGTGTGTGTGTAGGATTAAAACCCAGCGTGTTTTTTCCATTATGCACTTTTCCATCGCCGATGTTTAATTAACAGCAGGAAGGGAGAGGAGACATTCCCGCTCTCTCAGCTTCCCTCGGTCATGAAAAACATCTCAACCTTCATCGAAGAGTTTAGGATTCTCTGAAAACGTCAAAAGTTATGAAGTTTGGTGTCTCAGCATCTTCCTGAAATCCAAATCAGTGTTTCAGAACTTTCTGTATCTGGCCCTGAGTGTTATGGACACCAGGGACAGCGTGACCTCTGACCTCTAGGCAGTACATTCCACGCGATGGTGTCTGTGATAGCGGTGAATATCCAGTTGAGCTCTCCTAACGGCGTCCTCCTGTCATTCAGACGCCCGGGGATCCTGAGGACACACACACACACACACACACACACACACACACACACACACAAGATATGAATTATAGAGCAGGAAGTGCTGAATCTTACACTTCAATCATTTCCATATTTATCCCTCATCATCCTTCATCCTCCTCTCTCTTATTGACTCAGCAAGAAAAGAGGGAAGTTCAGAGATTGATCTAGTGTGTGTGTGTGTGTGTGTGTGTGTGTGTGTGTGTGTGTGTGTGTGTGTGTACCATCAGCACACACTGTGACAGCTGTTTGCAGAGATTATAGGACACACAGCCAATCAGAGGAAACCTAAACTTATCCTTGTGTAACTTCTTGAATCTTTGATGTTCTCCTGTCCATCAAACCAAGGGGGCGGAGTTAACAGCAAACAGGAAGTTTTGTTGAAACAGAATCACGTAGAGGAATGGGAATCTTTTACTGAAAAGCATTTTCCTAATAAACAGCTGATGAATTTCAGTTTATGATCATTAGATTATTTTTCCCATCAGTGCTTTTGATTTAAACTCGTTTAAAGTGGAACACGTGCGTCTCGTCTACGAGTACAAAAACTATCGAGTGAAAAAAGTTTCTTGTTTTGGGAATACGTCGTGTAGGAAAAACACTGGTGTGATGGATGTGAGGTTTTTGGCATTCTGGGTGTGATGATCAAAACAGAGAAAAAAAATATTTCCAAAAATATCCGTAAAGGTGTGGATCATCACACTCTTCTACTGTTCACACTTTTCCAACTAAGGCACAATAAAGATGTTGATACGACTAAAAAAGAACTCTTACTTTCAGTTTAGACGATTTAACGCAAATAAATCAGAACTACCTACAACAGATATCTTCAAAAATATTCCGCTTATGGATTAAAAGCAGATAAAATAAGAATTTCCCCTTTTCCAAGTCCAAAATCTTACATTTTAAAATAATATACAGCTTTAATATAACATGTAATTATTCACTAAAGCTTCTAAATCAGGAAACAAATTCAGTGACAAAGAAATTACACGTAAAAACAGATAAATGTTCTGCATTCTGTCCATCCAGAGAGAAATGGTGCAAATGGTGCCACCGGGGATGATAGTGTGTGTGTGTGTGTGTGTGTGTGTTGTGAAGGACAAGAGACTGGCAATAATCTGTGTGTGTGACATTTTGCCTCCAGCTTTGTGGGCAGCATCAGACAAACACTCTGAATGTCATATGACCAAGACTTACTGAGCTACAAAGTCTGGGACCTGTCACACACACACACACACACACACACACGCTCGCTCACACACATGCTCGCTCGCACGCACGCAAATGCTCACGCACACACGCGCACACACGCATGCACACACGCACACACTCGCACACTCATACACACACTCATGCACACACTCATGCACACACTCATGCACACACTCATGCACACACTCATGCACACACTCATGCACATGCACACACACACACTCTCACACGCACATGCGCACACACACGCACACACGCATGCACACACGCGCACACACTCGCACACACGCACACTCATGCACACACTCATGCACACACACACACTCACGCACAAACACTCATGCAAGCACACACACACTCATGCACACACACACACTCTCACGTGCGCACGCATGCACACACTGACGCACACACTCACTCACACGCACTCACACGCACACACACGCACACACACGCGCACACACGCTCATGCATACACACATGCTCACACACTCTGACACTTTCCATTGCCGTCACACACACAATCAAACTGCAAACACACATGAGAATTACAAAAACTCTTCGATCTATAATTGTGTGTGTGTGTGTGTGTGTGTGTGTGTGTGTGGCTTTCGGGAGGAAAGACCACCTCCACCTGCCGAGGTGAGAATTGAAAACACTGAGCTGCGACTTCCTCGACCTCGATCTGTTCTCTCCGTTTCTTATTACTTTCTCTACGCAAAGACAAAAAACCCGTTCACTCGCCGTCTCCTCTCGCAGCATTCGCATGTAGCTGAAGCGAGGAACTTCTTCAGGAACTCAGGGACGTTAAGCAGGAAGGAACCAGGAAGTAATATCAGTTTCACAATTTTACTGTCTGTCTCTATCTATCTATCTATCTATCTATCTATCTCTCTCTCTCTCTCCACCTGTCTGTTTCTCTCTCTCAACCGCTCTATCATGCTCTAATTATCTCTTTCATTACCTGTCTGTCTCTATCTCTTTCTCCCTCCTTTGTCTATCTATCTCTTTCTGTCTGTCTCTCTCTTTCTCTCTCTCTCTCTCTCTCACACACACACGCATGCATGCACGCGCACACACACACACACACGCACACACACACACATGTTCAGTGTAGACGGGAAAGCCGGGGCGCCCTTTATAATTCATCACCCATCTCTGGGATGCCCCTGTTGCTTAGCAACGCTATTCTGGAATTCTGTGCCTGTGCAGCATCATCATCATCTCTACATCTTGGCTTCAACTCAAAACTCATCCTGTCACTCAAACCCTAACGAGGGCATTAAGGAGGAAAATAAACGACTCGGTTTTGCGTCACAGGGGTTCGATTCCGGTCCAAACCGGCCCACGAGAGTCGCCGCATCCCCGAGTCGTGACGGGATTTCATGTCAAACGAATAAATCCGACTCCTGCGTTTGGGACGCAGCCCGCATGTGAACTGCCTGAGTAAATTTTTATGTTTCTCCTACAGGGGATGAAAAAACAAAACAAAACCAGAGGTTTGAGTTTGAAAACTTTCTCTGAAAGTGTGTTTGAGGCCACGGGCTAAAGAAAGCGCAGAGGACTTTCTCCGGATTGATATCTTTATCTAAGCGCATTTATTATTAACGTGCGAGAGTTAAGAACGATCGCTTTCGGCAAAGATCTGAAAGCCAGACATGGAAAAAACGGGACCTACTGATTTATACACGGCTCTGAAACAATCACGAGAGTAAAAAATGATGTAAGAGGAGCTCATGTTCTCACACAAAGCTCACATCCGGGAAGCGAAATGAAAAAAGAAAACAAAAAAAACCCACAAAGCGACAGACTGCGACTGTGTGCCTTTAATTTAAACACACACGAGGTTTCTGCTGGATTTTACACTCTCCATGGACTCTCTCTTATTTTTCTAGAAGTGTAGAACTGTCCGTGTGGGATTTAAGGAAATGAGAGGTAAAGGAAGAGAGAGAGAGAGAGAGTGTGTGTGTGTCTGTGTGTGTGTGTGTGTGTGTAAAGGAGACTTTATCAGGGTGAAAAGGTTGAGGGAGGCTGCACTTGATTCAAAAGCATATAAGAAACTTCAAATCCATTCGAGACAAACACACACTCAAAGAAAGACACAAACACACACACACACACACACACACACACACACACACACACACACACACACCATCCCCTATCTCAGTCCATCCATAAGGATGAGAGAGAGAGAGAGCGAGAGGGAAAGGATAAGAAAGAAAATTCGTACTTCTCGATCAGGTCCAGTGTGACTCCTGGCACCAGCTTGGCGCTTTTCTGCATACAAAACCTGCAGAGAGAAAGACAGTGAGTGTTAGTGACACACACACACACACACACACACACACACACACACACACACACACACACTTAAACATACACTTAAATTAGCTGATGATTTAATATGATTCAATTTAGAACTGCTTTAATGGGATACAATACAACAGAGATTCAATAGTGATCGGCCACAGTCACTTCACTGTGACTGACACACACACACACACACACACACACACACACACACACACACACACACACACAGACACACACACACACACATAGACACACACACAGAGGCCATCAATACAGGGGAATCCTTTTTAAGCCTCAGATTTCCAGCTCAACACACACACACACACACACACACACACGCTAAACACTGACCTTGGAGGAGCTGACCAATATGCTGTAATGTCAACGGATATTTCAACCACAAACGCATCACTGTGTCTGTGTGTGTGTGTGAGTGTGTGTGTGTGTGTGTCTGTGTGCATGTGTGTGTGTTTGAATAATATTTCGAACAGCTAAAAATGTTCAATCCCAGTTTTGCTAAATGACTCATAAATGTTGCATGATGCAGAAAATGAATTTCTGAATAAATTCACAAAATTTATATTATTTAATTATTTAAAATTATTTATTATCACATATAGTCTTTTTTAAAAATCATGAACTTTCTAATGAATTATAAAAAATGAGAGATTAAATTTTTTTTTCCTGGTTTTTAAATTTAAATGATCGCAAATCAAGCACAAACAGTGCACTAAGTAGTGAGCATTGATAGTGAATAGGAAGCCATTTTGGATTCAGCCTCAGTGTGTGAAGAGGATTATTACACCAAAATAAACAAATAAACAAACAAACAAACAAATAAATAAATAAATAAATAACACAGCATTAACATTTATGATGAATAAATAATAATTTAAAAATCATTTTAAAAGATAATTTGTGCTTTTCTTCGCCTCTTTTACATCTCTAAAGGTTGCTACTGCTTGTACTGTAAATGGCTTATTAATATGCAAATTTATTCAAAACTACATGTTTAATTAATTACATTAATTAATATTAATGATTTAAAAGAAATGAAATTCTGATCATTAGGCTGATGGATGGATCTTATAACAAAATGATTAGGACATTTCTCCATTTCTTATATATAATGGTGTGTGTGTGTGTGTGTGTGTGTGTGTTACCAGCGCAGGGCGATTTTGATGGGCGTGGTCAGGCAGGAGGTGAACAGGTCAGCAGGGAGGTCAGGGTTCATGGGCAGGAGCTCGTTAGCTTCACACGCTGCTAGCTGGATGCAGTTCTTCATGGATGGAGGGAGGGGCATCTGCGCCAGAGGGTGGTTCGGGTTTATCGCCGCCACCTGCTGGGCGAAAGAGGCGCGGCTGTGAGAGCGTGTGCGCGCGCGTGTGTGCTGTAATCGTAAACACTGTCCTGTTGCTCATCTCAGGACTCTTACTCACAATCGAACACACTCAGAAATGTTTTTTTTTCTCTTCTACACCTGTAATCATTCAGAATCGCACTCGCCACTGTCACCCAGAAGCTTTCAGCTTTCTTCCTCTGACATTTTTTCGCTCATCGCTGTCGCCTTAGAGATCGAAATATCTACATCAGGATTTCTGTGGCGGCCATTTTGTGATGTCTCAGTCCTCTATAAGATATAATTGGTGTACAGAGATGAGTAATGTGTAAAAAAAACATGCAAATTGTTGATTATTTTGGTTTAAGCCACAGCGCGGTTAAATGCTCGAATCTGATTGGTCAGAAGGGGTGTGTGTTATTTGTGTATAACAGCGCGGCTCGGACAGTAGTTCTGGCTGTAACATGAACGAGAGGTTTGTATTAATGTGCTTGTTCTATAT
The DNA here is from genome assembly GCF_027358585.1 of Pangasianodon hypophthalmus. Classification (NCBI taxonomy): domain Eukaryota; kingdom Metazoa; phylum Chordata; class Actinopteri; order Siluriformes; family Pangasiidae; genus Pangasianodon; species Pangasianodon hypophthalmus. The sequence continues at coordinate 34,122,136 of NC_069711.1, read as the reverse complement.
GTTATCGTTGCTATAGTAACAGCTTGTTCACAGGGATGCGTACGACAGACGCTCCACATAATCTAACATAATCTAATAATAAACAGATTTTTTTTTTTAAAGAATCTAATACTAAGCAGATTTTTTTAAAGTGTGGTTTAACAAATTAAAACCTGGTGGTGAAGTTTTATTTATTTATTTATTTAAAATTTATGTAAGGAGTCTCCAGTGTCAGCTCTCTGTAACAGTCACGGAGCTTTAAGAAGTTTATCAGCAAGGAAAGTGTCCAGGACAAGAGGAGCTTATGCTTTATGGTTTCTCAGAAAAATGACAAGCTGAGTTTTTTTAGAAAGAAAGAAAGAGAAAGAGAGACAGAGAAAGAAAGAGAGAGAAAGAGGGGCGAGAGTGGTGAGGGAGCGACTGTTTATCGCAGCTATAACGTAAGTGAGAGCAGGAACTAACCCGTCTCTCAGACGTTCCTAAACATTAAATTTAACTATAAACCATTAAAATATACAACATTATGTTGATTAATAAATTAGACTGTAATTATTGGCAAATCGCTGTGCTGTAAGTGGAATAACACACTGCAGACCG
>NC_069711.1:34066560-34116560 GCF_027358585.1 Pangasianodon hypophthalmus | reverse complement strand
GACAGATGGAGAGATGGACAGAGAGAGAGAGAGAGAGACAGAGAGGTGCAAAAGTTGTTGCGATTATAAATAAAATGAATAAAGCGATGATGGAAACTTTTAGTCATGACGTAGCGAGTGTCACTTTTTTATTTTCGGAGATTTCAGAATAGAAACGTGTCGATATGTAAAGTCAGAGAGACAGACAGCTCCAGGAAGCTGCAGGATAATAAAGCACACAGACGAGTGTGAGTGTTCTTCCAGAAGCACTTAGAGTGTGTGTGTGTGAGTGTGTGTGTTCTCTCATTGTCTCATGGGCCCAGTGATGGTGGAATAATGGACACAGAGACAGCGGGAGAAGAAGGTCAAGAACATCCGGACGCTAATTGATGGAATGAGTTTACCAACTCGGTGATTCACTTCCTGTGTGTGTTTAATCACTCGTTCACTCGTTCATCTATTCATCCTAACTGCCGACCGATGTACTCGGAAACTTTGCCACAAGAAAAATAAATAAATAAATAGATATACAAATAAATAAATAAATAAACAAGAAGACGAGAAGAAGGAATGACTCATGGAAGAAACTTTTTCTGAAATCTGACTGACTCCAGTTTGCTACCTCGCTAGAAATAACCTCATGTGGTAACTTTAGCTAACTAGCTTATGTTAGCATCGTCACTGATCATAGCTTAAGAGCGGATTATTACTGGATTAGCTGTCAGATGTTAGCATTTAGTCTACAATCAACTATATTCACGTGTCTCATCCTGAAACTCTAACGAACTCTCTGGAAAATCCGCCTTCTTTACGGACGCAATGATTCTTAAAATGCGCTCGGAGCTATCGTGGACAAAGAAAAAAGGAATTTGCTTCCTGTATATGTTCATTTCGCCTCACAAAGAGGCGATCTACGTGAATCTGCGAAATATGTGAACCTGAGAGATGTGAGGCAATTGAAAACAAAGGAAAAAAAAAAAAAAAAAAAAAAAAAAAACTGTGAGAAAGAGGTAATTAATAACTAATAAGTCTGTGGTTAGAGATCTTTAAAAAAAAAAAAAAAAAAGTGAGCTAGCTAGCTAAAGCTAGCTGAAGAAAATAGTAGAGTATCAGTTACTAAGACGTAACAATTATTAAATACAAAGACGTGTAATGAAGCCGTAATTTAAGTCGGAGTGGCTAGGGAAAGCGACATAGTGCCTAATATTTCTGAATGGGAATCAGACAGAGAGAACTGCACACCCGATGTGATGTTGCCTAGCGACAGGGAATCCATGCATCAATAAGAGGCGGAGCTTATGGCAATCTGATCTGACTAGCTTTTTGTTTCATTTCTTAGCATAAAACACTCCATTAATTTACAGAATATAATAGTATGCACAAGTTAACTTTCTGGTTAGCAAACTCCACCACCAAATAGTGCTGGTTTGAATGAAACGAAATATTTAACTTGCTAATGAACTTGGCTACTAGCTAATAATTTACCTAACATTAGTTATGCTAGCTACGTTAGCTAACCTTAGCACAGTGCCACGAAATTAGAAACATTATACCGTGTAATGTAGTTACTTTTATGCTAAGGATAAGCTTATAGTGATCAAATCCGTGATGAAAATGAAAAAAAAATTTTAACTCCGCCCCTTGATCCCTAATCATAAAACAACAACACGATTAAATAAAACGAAACGATTATGTCTTCTGTTATAACACGACTCGTCCCTAAACAACGAAGATAACGGAGAAGCTATCGTCTTACGCTAACGGGTTACGCTATCGGCTGTGTTCCAATCTAAACGAAGGACGTCTCGTTCTGTGCTATCGGCGCGAGCATGGAATGAGATTAGCGAGACCTTAAATGGAGATGTTATTAAATTAGCGAGCAGGATGAGACGAGCTCGAGTGTGGAACGCGTTATTCGAGAGGAGAGGATGGATGGGGAGATAACTTCCTCAGGTAGTGTGTGTGTGTGTGTGTGTGTGTGTGTGTGTGTGAGAAGAGGCTTTACATAGAGCTGCAGTCTCTCAAAAGACTTCACACCCTCTCAGATTCTCTCTCGCAGGTATCACCTCACAAAATCCCTCATTTCTCTCACTTTCTTTTTTGCAGCTCTCCCTCCTGAGCTCTTCCTCGTCTCCTCGGAACGTTCCAGAAAGATGAAGAAGCAAGCCTTGGGCTCGTATTCATTTTTTTTTTTCCTGCACAAAGACGCAGGACGTTTACGTGAACTCCGGCTATATACCAGCGTCAGAAAGACATTATTACGTGTAAATAATTTAAGAAAGCCGAAAGATTAAATATTCATGACCAAAGTCTGACATTTGCTTTTATGCAATACATCACAGTGATACTGCTAACGTTTATGACTGTATGAAAGTGCAATTTAAATTTTATTACAAGCACCGCATTTTAATAAGGGGTGTTTTTAACACGACCTCATCGACACACCTGACACCTGAGTCACACACGTGGCCATGTGCATGACAACGCGAGGAGAAAGTTTTACAATAAGAACGCACTCGCGCTCAGTAGTGAGCACAAACACGAACGTTACTTCAATCAGTGAGCAGGACTGTATCGACGCTTCTGTGTATTCGTCAACGTTAAAAAATAAAATAGTGCTAACTAGCTAGCTAAGTAAACATAGTTAAATGAACAGTCTAGTTAAACAGGTGGACTAGTTTGCTAGTTTGAATGCAGCAAATGTAGCGTGATGTTTTAAAAATATTTTATTATCTTATTGCTCAAACTTAGACTTATAAAACAGCTAGCTCTGCCATTTGCGGAACTGGAAATTAAATTACGCCAATGAATTTTTACGTCAATGAAGTTACGCTTCTGATATCTACATATGTCGCTTAGTTCCCTCGACACGCCAAAACAAACAATAATAAAATAATGGAATGGTCCTTAACATGGCGTGATTTTAATCATTAAGTACAATATTTAGGAACGCTTATTTTTTGCTAACTTATGACTTATGGAAAAAAACAGATGAATTGAAACTGAAATAAATATAAAGAAAACTTCGGTTAATGTGTGTGATTTCACACCCGGGGTATGAATAACACGCACAGAAGAACTAGAATGTAAATCGGAAATATATTCACATTGTGATTAATTTGAAACGAGACGCAGGTGAAAGTTAAAAGACAAAAACCAGTGAACTAATACGAGAAGAAAAACGGAGAGCTGAGAATGAAAGACGTGAAAGCGGAGCTTTGAAACGTGATGGTGCTGAGATGGGGAATTCGTGACAACATGGACAACATGATTCATTAACACTAAATTTAACATCTGATCATGCTAATTAATGCTAGTTAAAGAAATCTTAATGTAAAGCTTACTTTACAAGTTTAAGGAATCTCATGGGAATCATATTTTTCAAAAAATTAAACTAATATAACTAATATAAAAATAAAAATATAACTGCACTAACACCTGCAACTAACAGATGCTGCTTAGTTAAATTAACTGACTAACCACCTCCTGAGGTAATTTTTGCCGTATTTAATTAGCTAGCTAGCAATAACATCCTGAGGTCATTTTTGCGGTATTAAAGTTAGCTAGCTAGTAATAACATCCTGAGGTAATTTCTTCCGTATTTAAGTTAGCTAGCTAGTAATGACCTATTTTTTAAGGGAACCTTATTTTTCAGCTTTACCCTTATTATCTTCCAGAAAAAAATATTTATGCACAGAAAACATTGTAAAACAGTATAAAACAACTGCAGGTATGAAGGAAATAAAATGTTAATTACTCCATCAGTTTGACTCTCACCTGATTAAATTTATGCATTACTAATTTGGATTAAAAAAAATCTGTCCAGATTTTTTTTTTATAGTATTTTCATGTTTGAATGAACTTACTTGTTTATAGTAAGCTTTATTCAGTAACCATCAGGATGTTTTTCTTAAAAAAAAAAACCCTTCCTACTGTGACATTATTGCAGAAAAAGCTGAGAATTCTCTCACAGAAGAAAAAAAGAAATCATACAATAGTCGATGAGTCAAATCACGACACATACACACCAGGTTTATTGTGAGGGAGTGAGAAAAAGTTGGAGGTTTCCGTGGTAACAAGGCACGATAGCTTTAACACTCTTTTCCCTGGAGCTGAGAGTGAATAAGGAGCGAGAGAGAGAGAGAGAAAGTGAAGGATCGGGACAAGGCCGAGCCGAAATGCACAACTGACCGGAGGGCTTTATTCTGTTCTAAAGCTCAGTTGGGAAAAAGATCCGAGACTGTGGGGAGAGCCGTGTTTCCCAAAATGCTGAGCAGTGGCTGACCTCGGAGAAGGTACAGGGAAGACAGAAACAACAGCATATCAACACAGTATTCCCTACAGTTCATCATTCTGTACACTTCAGTATTCCATACACTTCAGCGTTTTCTAGTCTTCAGAGTAATCCTTACACTCCAGCATTTCCCACACTTCAGTATTCTTTACACTCCAGCATTCCCCACACTGTAGTATTCCTTAAAATCCAGCATTCCCCACACTTCAGTAATCCTTACACTCCAGCATTCCCCACACTTCAGTATTCTTTACACTCTGGCATTTCCCACACTTCAGTTTTCCTTACACTCTGGCATTTCCCACACTTCAGTTTTCCTTACACTCTGGCATTCCCCACACTGTCATATTCCCGCTCCCCCATAAACTGCTCCCCGGGCGCCGCAGCAAAAAAAAAAAAAAAGGCTGCCCACTGCTCCGGGTGTGTGTTCACGGTGTGTGTGTGTGTTCACTAATACTGTGTGTGCACTTGGATGGGTTAAATGCAGTGCACAAATTCCGAGTATGGGTCACCATACTTGGCCACAAGTCACTTCACTTCACTTCCTTACACTCCAGCATTCCCCACACTGTAGTATTCCTTAAAATCCAGCATTCCCCACACTTCAGTAATCCTTACACTCCAGCATTCCCCACACTTCAGTAATCCTTACACTCCAGCATTCCCCACACTGTAGTATTCCTTAAAATCCAGCATTCCCCACACTTCAGTAATCCTTACACTCCAGCATTCCCCACACTGTAGTATTCCTTAAAATCCAGCATTCCCCACACTTCAGTAATCCTTACACTCCAGCATTCCCCACACTTCAGTAATCCTTACACTCCAGCATTCCCCACACTTCAGTAATCCTTACACTCCAGCATTCCCCACATTTCAGTAATCCTTACACTCCAGTATTCCCCACATTTCAGTAATTCTTACACTCCAGCATTCCCCATACTTCAGTAATCCTTACACTCCAGCATTCCCCACACTTCAGTAACCCTTACACTCCAGCATTCCCCACACTTCAGTAACCCTTACACTCCAGCATTCCCCATACTTCAGTAACCCTTACACTCCAGCATTCCCCACACTTCAGTAATCCTTACACTCCAGCATTCCCCACACTTCAGTAACCCTTACACTCCAGCATTCCCCACACTTCAGTAATCCTTACACTCCAGCATTCCCCACACTTCAGTATTCCGCACACATCAGCAATCCACACAATCTAGCATTTATCACACTTTGGCATTCCCTACACTCTAGTATGTTGAACTCTCTAGCAATTCTAGCACACACTTCACCACTCCCCTTAGCAGTTCACACACTCTGGGATTCTGCACATTTCACCATTCCCCACAATCTAGTATTCCGCTCACACTAGCATTCCGCCCACTTTAGCAATCCCCACAATCTAGTATTCCGCACACTCTGGGATTCCACACACTTCACTATTCCCCACAATCTAGTATTCCACACACTCTAGCATTCTGTCCACTTCAGCAATCCCCACAACCTATTATTCCACCCAGGTCAGTATTCCTCACACTCTGGCATTCCCCACACTTCAGTACTCTTTGCATGTGAACTTTTCCCACTAATAAAAGAGGCAAATTTGACTAAATATATTACTGTAGTGACCTCATTAGTTATAGCACTGTGTCTGGAGTTGAATCGTACTAGCAAGCACAAAAAGCAATTAAAAAAAACAAACAAAAAAAAAAAACAGCAGTCACAGCAATGCTTGTTGGTGTTTCAAAAAAAAACTTGGATAGTCTGGACAATAATATTTCAGTAATACATTTATATATATTCAGTATGTGTGTGTGTGTGTGTGTGTGTGTGTGTGTGTCTGTATATGTGTTTAACAGCAGGAGAGGCGGTGAGATGTCTCTGCCTCGACTTCTACACTACCCTACATCTTACTGCAGTCTGTTGCTTACACACACACACACACACACACACACACACACACACACACACACAGTGTGTGTCAAGAGCAGCAGGACAATGTGTGTGTGTGCACGAGTGTGTGTGTGTGTGACTAAGTGCTAAGTGCGAGTGTTATGTAACTGGCTGCAGAATGAAGAGGACTTGTGTCAGTCAGTGTGCAGCCACACACACACACACACACACCACAACTTACTAAGACAGACATGATGTACTGTTACACAATAATACACACACACTCCCTCTCTCTCTGTCCTTTCACACACTCCTCTAGTCTCATTGTCTCACACACACACACACACACACACACACACACACACACACACGCCTCATGTGCAGATGATTACATAATCCTCCCGCAGGACGGCTGCTCCTCGCGCTGTGTATGAAATGCGGATGAAGTTTGCTAAACATCATGCTAACATGAATTCTCTCTTTCTCTCTCTCTCTCTCACGCACACACACACCTAATTATCTGTGATTAACGCGTTGGATTTGACATTTGTTAAGGAATCTTGTGGGAATCATATTTTGTTTATAAAACTCGGAATTTAATAAAGCATAGTCACATAGTCCCACTGCTACGCTAACACCTGCTTTGATGTGAATATTAGCCTTAGCATAACAAGAAACTTTTAATCATTTTATACATGTGGCTCCCCTTTCTTCAGGAAAAAATGCTGCTTAGCTAAATTAGCTAGTTAGTAAAAACCTCCTGAGGTAATTTTAGCTGTAGTTAAGTGAGCTAGCTAGTAATAACGACCTGAGGTAACATTAGCCGTATTTAAATTGTCCAGCTAGTAATAACCTCCTGAAGTAATTTTTCTTGAGATAATCTTAGCTGTATTTAAGTTAGCTACCTTGTAATAACCTCCTGAAGTAGTTTTAGCCTTATTTAAATTAGCCAGCTAGTAATAACCTCCTGAGGTAATTTTTGCTGTATTTAAATTAGCCAGCTAGTAATAACCTCCTGAGGTAATTTTTGCTGTATTTAAATTAACCAGCTAGTAATAACCTCCTGAGGTAATTTTTGCTGTATTTAAATTAACCAGCTAGTAATAACCTCCTGAGGTAATTTTTTGCTGTATTTAAATTAGCCAGCTAGTAATAACCTCCTGAGGTAATTTTTCTTGAGATAATCTTAGCTGTATTTACGTTAGCTACCTAGTAATAACCTCCTGAAGTAATTTTAGCCGCATTTAAGTTAGCCAGCTAGTAATAATCTCCTGAGGTAATTTTCGCTGTATTTAAATTAGCCAGCTAGTAATAACCTCCTGACGTAATTTTTGCTGTATTTAAGTTAGCCAGCTAGTAATAACCTCCTGAGGTAATTTTAGCCGCATTTAAGTTAGCCAGCTAGTAATAACCTCCTGAGGTGATTTTAGCCGCATTTAAGTTAGCCAGCTAGTAATAACCACCTGAAGTAGTTTTAGCCTTATTTAAGTTAGCCAGCTAGTAATAATCTCCTGAGGTAATTTTTGCTGTATTTAAGTTAGCCAGCTAGTAATAACCTCCTGAGGTGATTTTTAGCCATACTTAAGTCAGCCAGCTAATAATGACCTCCTGAGGTGATTTGAAGCTGTATTTAAGTTAGCTAGCTAATAATGACCTTCTGAGGTAATTTTTAGCCGAACGGAAGTTAGCTAGCTAATAATGACCTCCTGAGGTATTTGCTTTAGCTGTAATTATGTTATGTAGCTAGTAATAATTTCTGAGGTACATTTTTTGGCTGTATTTGTTAGTTAGCTAGTATTGACTGCCTGAGGTAGTTATTAGCTGTAGCTAATATTCTAGCTATTATGTTTTATAATTATGTTTCATCCTGCTATATAAAACATCAATAAAAATTCCAGTCTACCCAGAATAGAGCCAGGAATTTAAAAAAATCCCAGACAGAATGTGAGGGAAAAAATGCTAGAAAAAGAGAATGATGGGAAACATGAGCCAAGAACAGGAAGTGTGTGTCGTGTCCGGATGAGTGTGAGCTTACACACTGAGAGTTATTTATAGAATATGGAGTGGTGATAAATGAGAGGACAGAAGTGCGTCTGTTCAAAAATATCACCACGGCGATAGTATGTCCTCTATTTACAACGTGTGTGTGTGTGTGTGTGTGTGTGTGTGTGTGTGTGTGCTGATCCAATCTGATGGGATAAAATAACACATGGAATGTCAGATAGCTCATTTAAAACCTGATCAATGGTGGAGTAGAGAAACGACCTCCTGCCTCTACATTCAGTCGATAAAAAACACACTTTAGTCGACTTATTTATCAGCCATGAAGCTTCTGATGGTCTCTTAAATGCCAGAGGTGCATACAGAGGACGCTTTACACGCTACACACATGACATATGAACTCGTATCGACTGGGAACATATCACACAAGTTTGACCTTTTAGGTAGAAAACAGGCTGATATTTAAAAATACGATAGTCGTGTACATGTGGTACGTCCTGTATATAGCAGTTATTATTATTAATGTTATGGTCTCAGTGATGTTTTATTTTTTTAAATGAATGCCATGAATTTTTAAAGACTTTTGCAGAAAATATTATATATAATATGAAGAAGACTTGAACATAGTCCTTTAACCATTATTACAATCGTTCAATCTCAGTTATTTTAGCTTATCGTAATTAGACTGCAAAAAAAATTATATAATACAAATAAAAGTTTAAAATAAGCTAAAAAAAAAAAAAAGTAAAATTGGTAAAAATATTTTAAATATATGTGAATGTAGGTAAAAAGTTTTTTATGAGCTTAAAATATTAATTGAATTTCAAAGTATCATTCAAGTTTGACCTTTAGAGAAGAAAACAAAAATACAATAGTCGTGAACACACACACACATTTTTATATAGACACACACACACACACACACATAGTGTTATGGATATGATTTTTTAAAACAAATACTGTAAATTTTAAAGACCTATGCAAGAAACTTTACATACAACTAGAATGCAGGCTTTTAACAATGAGATCTTAAAGTTAAAATATACATGAAACTATAGTAAATATATATAAATACATCTAATATTTCATTATGAGATTATTATGCAGCAAATATAAAAATATGAATCAAATTTATAGACATTTTTATAAATTTCAAGCTTGAAACAGTCTTATTTTATTGATGACCACAGTACAAGTTTGAGCGTTTGGGAGAAGACAGTAAAGTTTAAAGGCTTTTGCAGAAAAAATATTATAATAAAATATGAATATGACATGATTGTAAGGCTTTACCAATTATTACAGTTGCCACTGTTATAAGTAATAAGTATAAAAATATGCAAGAAAAAAGTAAATATATGAAATATATGCTAAGTATCTAATATTTCTTTATTATGTATTATAAGGTTATTATGTAGCAGATATAAAAATATTAATCAAATTTATAGACATTTCTACTAATTTCAAGCTTGAAAGTCTCTTGTTTTCGAAATAAATGCTTGAAATAAGTGAAATTATTTGATGATATAACATAGAAATACAAGCTTAAAATTAGAAAAAGAAAATTCTAGGAATAGACCTGATAGTTATATATATGTTTTATCGTATATATTTAATCTCACAGTGAAATATTAGATACATTAGCCTATATTTTAGATATTTTCACTTGCTAAGATATTAGTTTTGCAGTGTTTTTTTTAACTGTTATATAAAATGTATGTAAGTATATGTTATAAGGTCATTTCTGACCATTCTGTGATTGTAATTTTGTGTAAAACTTCACATATATTTATGCATTTCAAGCATTCTTTGTGAGAAAGGTCACGTAGAACTGCCTCAGTATTGAACTGAACGTCTCTATGTTTCTATCTAACTTCTGCTCTTCTGCAAAACTCTCAGCTTTTATGGTAGCGAGTTCTCGAGTTTATGGCCTTGACAGACGAAATCTCCCTTTTTCCGAAAGAATTTATCGTTGAAACAGTGTAGACAGGAAGCCGGGAAGTGAGAAATAAATAAGTCTGGCAAACAGAGCTCTATTGAGGTTTTCCTCAAAAATCTGACACTAAACGCATTACCGAAATGACCTTGAGACTTAAGTGCTTGGTAGAAAAAAAAACAGTCAACAAACTGCAAAAGCCGGCACGGACAGAGCAGAAAGAGCCAAAACGACTTCACACCAGCTTTCTGATTTAATTATCATGGAAAAAATATAGCCTTAAAAAAAATAACAAGGTTGTTTTTTTTTGGAGCAGAACCTTAAAGAGCACGTAGATTAAAGACACAGTCACTTTATTTCAATAGAATTCACCGTGATAGATGGTGTTTGGCCTCAAAGTTCTGGTTCTGTATAAAAATTTCTTTGGGTTTAACTTTGTAAACATTGTGAAATTTGCATCATCAACCAATAACACAACTGTGCTTCATATTTCAGAAGATTGCACAAGATCTAACTGAATAAAGTGGATTACATTTTCTATAAATCCTTCTGACGTGGCTATAAATAATTCAATTTTTAAAAGAAATTGCGGTGGTACGTCGTAAATCAGGACCGCATAATTATGGCGAGCGATTGGCGAGGTGTGGTTTGCTAGTCTGACAGATTAGCAAGCAGGCTAGCGGACTGGTGAAGCAAAAAATTATTGAACTTACATGTTTATGACATTTATATGTTTGGATTTTTTTCCCGAACGTGTTAAATAATGTTATCGGAGGACAATCACAATCCCAAAATCACAGCCATGGGCGTGTCTTCACCATGTACGCATGTTCATCATACTAAAAACCTCCATGTGTACTGTACATCTCATTTTAATACAAATTGTTTAGAACTTTATTATAAGTGATTATTGTAGGAGGCGTGGCCATGCAAGGTTGCTCATTAGTAGGTCACATGACCATGACATGTCTTGAATGTACCAGTGTTAGGAAATCAATAAAGAGCCTTTTTAAAAACTGTCTATGTTTCATTGCTCTGAGTTTTAAACTTTTAGTTTTGGCGGTAGACGAGAGAAAAGAGAAAAGCATCTCATACTGAGGAAAAAGCATATCACAGGATACAACACAATCTTTACCAACATGTCAGTTCAGACAGGATATACTGCACATCACCTGGAGTTATTTCTACTGCTCAGTTTATAGACTGTAAAATACGGCGTAATCATTCCAGACGCTGTAAACATTACAGATTCAGACAGGACTGTAATCCCAGAGACAATCTGATAATAATTACATGACTTCACCTCCACATGTGAAACAAACCCCATCTGAATAGAGCTTTAAGAAAATAGTATTTGAGAATGACATTTCCATAAAATCTCGTACCTCGTTTATCAAGCTGAATACGAACCGAAAATCATTCGTAGGCGCATTTACGCAAATGACCTCTTCATAAAAATCCTGTCATTTCAGAAAGTTTAATCTGTATGTTAAAAAAGTTAACGGTTAGCTAATGTCAGATCAAACACCGCGCCTAAACCTGAAACCCTGACAGCCCTGGTGCTGAGAACGCTAAGCTAACGAAGGATGATAGTTTTCAGTTTTTTAAATTCTCAGTACACCAAATAAACAGCCTCCACTCGACACTGTGCCGTGGTTCTGTTCCCGACACCGATGTGATGATGGAACAACCGCGCTGCCGGCAATCAACACCTGTCAGACCCTCCACACACACACACACACACACACACACACACAGACAATGACATCATCGTCTGTCACTTACGACAGTGCAACCTGAAACACAATGACATGCAATGTAACACGTTCTGCAGCAAATCACTGCGAAAAAAAAAAAAAACTGCAGATGGAAATGATTCGATCCGCTTTCAGTGACGTTTAATGTGTTCGAATACACTGTACACCTCCATCTTTCCATCTTTCCATCTGTCTATCCATCCGTCTGTCAGTCTGTCTGTCATTCTATCACTAAATCCATTCATTGTTCTCGGATTAGATGCCTCAGCGGATACATCCCTCCATCTCTCAATCCATTTATCCATCATCAAACCCTAAATATGGATGGAGTGAAGGATGTATGGATGGAAAATTCATCCATGTATCTCTTCATCCAGTTATCCATTCATCAAACCATAAATCTGTCCACCACTCCATGTTCATCCATCCATCCCTCCATCCACTCATCTTTCTCTATCCATTCCTCAATTCATCCTTTCAACCAACTTAATCTGTGTCTGTACATCTGTCTGTCAAGTCCAATCTTTTTCCATCTATTCATCCATCCATCCCTCCATTCATCATTCATCCATCCCTCCATTCATCATTCATCCATCCATCCCTCCATTCATCTGTCCATCCCTCACTCTATATACTGCTCCCTCCATTAATCCTGCCATGCCTCTAGCTCTATATTCATCCCATCCCTCCATCCATCCATCCCTCCTTTTATCAGTTTATTCCTCTATCTCTCAGTCTATTTCTCTATCCATCCCTAAGTTCATCCTTTCATCAACTTTATCTGTACAACTGATCAATTGTGCATTGTCTTTCATCTACTCATCCATCCATCCATCCATTCCTTCAACTGTTCATTTTTCTATTCACTGCTCCATCCTGCAATGCTGCTATTCCACTCATTCTACCTTCATCGCAGTCAACTGTTCATTCCCTTCATCCATCCCTTCATCCATCCATCCATCCTTATAATTTCATCACTTGTTCATCCCTTAATCCATCCATTCAACAGCATTCTTCCCTCCATCTATCCATCCCTTAATTGTGCTATGGTTCTCAATCTACATCCATCCTTATATGTCTGTCCATTCATGCATCTTCTTCCATCTATTCATCCATCCATCCTGCCATTCATCAACCACGTAATCCATGCCCTGCTCCATCAATTTATCCCTTTGATCTATTCTTCCATCCAACCCTGTCTATCCTTTCCTCCTGAAGTGACTATGACCACTTTGTTTGTACATCCCTCCATCCATCCTTCACTCAGTGCATCAATCCATCACTATAGTCATCACTGGTCCATCCCTCTATCAATCAAACTGCACCTCCATCTATTCACTTCTCCACCCATCCCATAATCTGTTCATCACTCCGTCCTATTATGACCTCTATGTACCATTTCATCTTTTCAGTGTTTTGAATATCAAACCCGTCAGCAGTGCGTCATCTTTACTGCCACGGCAAAGAATAAAGATTTTACGATCAGCTTAGAACGTCATCAGTTATTAATCATCCCTCTCTCTATCCCTCTCTCTCACTCTTTCTTTCATCTCCACAGTGAGCTCAACATCCTCCATCTCTTCTTCTGTCTAAACCTTTATCCTGAGCTCAATGCACCAAATAATTACTCAGCCTTAATGGAGTCCATAGCACAATATGAGAGAGAGAGAGAGAGAGAGAGAGAGAGAGAGAGTAATGAGTGAAATGAGTGGTAAAGGAAATGGAAGTGAGTGAGAGAGATGGAAGAAAGATAGAGATTATTAGAAATTCTCTCCTGTTCTCTTCATAATCCTTCATTAACAGGGAAATTTCCCTTTATCATCACTTTTGAGTGACCTTGTAAGTGTGTGTGTGTGTGTGTGTGTGAGAGAGAGAGAGAGAGAGAGAGAGAGAAAACACTCAGAAACCATACGCAGAAATCAGAGATTCTGACGCCTGATTGGTCGGGGAAACCCACACTGTAATGTTCTGATTGTTAATGCGTTTCTTTTATATTTATTAGAAAAAAAGACTTTTGTTCTGAAGCTAGTGCCCTAGAAAAGGAGTGCACATAAAAGACGCCTACATCTCTGTTTAAACGGACGAACCTCCAGTATACACACTTTTTTTTTTTTTTTTTTACACTGAAGAGGAACATGTACACGGCGGTGAATAATGACTCGCATAAAAGGACTTGATTAAAATTTTAAAGCAAGAGAGAGAGAAAAAGAGAGAGAGAGAAAGAAAGAGAGAAAGACTCGGTTGTGAAGTCAAATTGTTCCTGAACACTTCTTAGTGCACTTCTGTGACTTCTTGTAGAAACGTTATATTTTAAACGTTAGGAAATAATTATAAAAAAAAAACACACAGTGTGATGCTGTGATCTGATTGGTTAAAAACATACACAGTGTGATGATGCTGTGATCTGATTGGTTAAAAACATACACAGTGTGATGACACAGTGTGATGATGCTCTGATCTGGTTGGTGAAGAAACATACACAGTGTGATACTGTGATCTGATTGGTTAAAAAAATATACATAGTGTGATGATGCTCTGATATGATTGGTTAAAAAACATTCACAGTGTGATCCTCTGATCTGATTGGTTAAACATATACACAGTGTGATCCTCTGATCTGATTGGTTAAAAACATACACAGTGTGGTCCTCTGATTGGTTAAAAGCATATACAGCGTGATGATGCTGTGATCTGATTGGTTAAAAACATACACAAGCAATGCAATGCTCAAATTTAGTTTTTCCAGAATATACTTGATCTGATTTTTTATTTATTTATTTATTTTTTTTTTTTTACTAACAGACAAAGCCACATCTAATTCCGGGGTAAAGATACGTTAAAGCTGTGACTTCTTGCGACAGTTTGAATTGTTATTGCATGAATTTAATCTTAACTGATGTAACTGTTGACTTCTTTTTTTTTTTTCATCACTTCCTTGTTTCAACGCTGCAGATCTTTGTTACCTGATGAACAGAGCAGTCGGTTAAAGTTACTGCACTGTTTAATGCAGCACTGAATTACTCCTCAGCGATTTTTTTTAACGCAGTAAAAAACGTAAAATGCAACAGGCCAAAAATAACAGCCACTGAGAAAGCAAAGGATATTAAAATGTTCCCCGGCTCACGCTGGGCCTCGTCCCGTAGTGGTCCCTTCCTTTCAAATAAATCCTCATCGTGTCCTTTTCTATTTAATCATCCTGTTCCTGGCGCAAAAGAAAAAAATCCCTCACAGAATCTCCTCAAGCTGCTCATGGAGGAGCTCGCTGAAGAATTAAAACAGGCAGGAGCTGAAGATTCGCTCTCTGTGCACGTCCGTTTGCAGGATTTCTAACCAAATCAGTGCTCTGAGTTTTTAAATTAAATTCTCCCTGCGCTCAATAAGAGAAGAAAAGCGAGGACACGAAGACCGTTAAAGTGCTTCAATATCAAATTAAGAAGTTAGCGAGGAAGCCTTACTGCGTACTACGACATTACGGGATTTCCTCTCCATGAAGGATACATGCAATAATCTTTAAAAATTTACCCTGAAAAAATCAACACAGGCTCTTGAACACGGAGAGGAAATTACAGTTATTATAATAGTGAAAGGATTACAGAGGTGATATGTAAGGAATAAAGCAGCGTGTGTGGTGCAGTTATAGGAAAATAATCAACACACGGTGTGTGATGAAGCGGAGGAGATAGCGTTATCGTTCTCCTATAACAGCATGTCCTAAAGTCTTTCTTTATTTATACCACAGCAATTTGCCGACGATTACAAATATTTATTTACTTAATAATTATCCACTTAATGGATAAAGTGAAACAAGTTCTCACTTTCGTTATAGCAGCTATAAACACTCGTTCCCTCACCAGTCTCTCTTTCTCTGCTCTTCTGAAGATAATAAGGCCAAAAAAAATTAAGCGCCGCTTGTTACGTTACCGAGAAACCGCAAAGCGTAGAAACGCCTCCGTGTCGGAAAAGTTACAGCTTTACCTCTGACACTGGAGACTCCTTCCATAAAGGTAAACAAATAAACATCTCCTTTTAGCTGAAAACTTTCCAATATCTTCCATTTCTATAATTTGTTTAAGTGAATGAGCTGTTGCTATAGAAACGATAACGTATTAGAACGAGTGCATTAATATAAACCTGCGCTACTGTCAGAGCTGCTGTTATAGAGAATTCATCAACACCTCCTGACCAATCAGAGTGCAGAATTCAACCACCTGATGTTAGTAGATCTTTTTATAGACAGCGTGTCTCTTGTAATGGTGATGTCATCTTTTTTTTGCTAATCTTTTCACCGTTTAAAAGAACAGCAGGATAACAGTTTATGCATTCTTTGTTTCTTTGAGAGGTTTGGACAGAAATAAGACGAATCAATAAAGACTCGATCGCGAGACTCTGAATCGCCTGCTGCGTTTAGAGAAAAGACGCCGATCCATCATCCTCCACTTTATCCATCCTCAATCCCATTAACACAAACCTGCTTAATCCCATTGATCCACTTATTCATATTTGTTCGGTAAATGTCATAAACAGCACTGCGGTGTGTGTGTGTGTGTGTGTGTGTGGGGGCTGATTTTCTGGCAACCGCTGCAGGAAAGAAAGCAGCGTGTATCTCGTCCCTCCCTCCAGCAGATGAAGGAGGAAATGAAAAGCTTCCTCCCTCCTACTTATTCGATCTTCTCATCCTGCTTCCTCTCACATCCTCCTGAACTTTCCCTCCATCCTACATCCTCCATCCTACATCACACCTTGCCTCTATAACCTCTTTAAATTTGGTTCTCCCCCTAAACCACCTAATATTCTGTAAAATCTTCGGTTTCTTCCTGCCATCGTGACTTAACGCCTAAAATGTTACCACAGTGGATGAAATGAGCCTGATATTGTATCAGAGCATCAGGATTTGTCTTCCATGGTTTTTTTCGGACTCGTGAACTACACGTACAGGATTTTAATAATCTGAATATGGAGCTCAGAAAATCCACTTGCGTACGTGCGTAACCCGACTCTGAATACCAGGAACTTTCCTCACGTAAATACTGACGTAACTTTTGGACTAAATACCTCATCAAATTTGTCCAAAATGTAGATTAAAAAAACAGCAATCATTCTATTAACTCTCTCTGTAATCATTATTATTCATATTCACATTATTATTTTATTAATAGCGTTATCTTACTACTTTATTCTTTTTCAAAACAACAGGAGTATCGTATTTTAAGTCATTTATTTACAAAGTCGTAATCTGGTCATGTCCAATCGTAAAACGCCTGTTTACGGGAAATAAACGTCCCTTTGCTGTGTCAAAGCTGTTTTATTTACGTGTGTAAACATGAGTTTATATATACTGTATATATATAAAATCTGATTTCAGTCTCAAGATTCGCAACTGAATGTTTTCTTTTCATATTTCTTCTTTCCTCCACTTGACATAATGACACCGATCACTAAAAGCTTGCTGCAGAAATCCATGAAATGAATCCAAATCTAACAGCAGAGACAGATGATCGCTGAAGATCCGTCACAGATACAATCCACTGCTTCTGTCTATAATCAAGAAAAATAATCAATAATCATTTGGTGAAATTTTGCAGGTGATGATTGAATTAGAGAATAAAACATTTCTGTTCCTCTGATGTGGTGGGGAAAAGAAAAAACTGCAGAATAAAGCCGGAAATTTTATTTAAAAAAACAAAAACATGGCCTGATGTTAAACCCGTGATATCATCGTTAAAGGTGGAAAAGAAAGACACAGTGGAGGTTTTTCCGTCTGATCTGATCTGTCGATTTCCTGTCCCGAGTCTGATTAAGAACACTCGCAGGACCGAGCCATTAGCGAGAGATCCCTCTCTAACGAGCTCACACGCAAACGGTAATCAGTGCACGTGATAATTGGGTGCAGTCGAGAGATAAAAGGTTTCAGAACTGAAATCAATGGGAAGGAGAGATGCTCGTCCGGCGCTGAGCAGAACGGACCAATCAGGAGAGTCCGGGAAGGGGGGGGACGGGGGGGGGGGGGCTGATGGATGGGTGCTTCCTGAGGTGTGTATCAGCGGGTTAACTGGAAGTAGTGAACGAGGGAGTATGAGAGAGAGAGAGAGAGAGAGAGAGAGAGACTGAGTGTGGGGCTAACAACACGTGAGGATATAATCATCATCGATCCGTTACGATTAGTGACATCCTCAAACGAGTGCATTAAATTTACAACGGGAGCTACGAGTCAATGGGGAGATGAGTGTGTGTGTGTGTGTGTGTGTGTGTGTGTGCGTGTTTCTTGCTCTTACACACACACATTTGCTAATCAACGCAACCTTCACAAGGCTAAAGGAGCAGTCAGTTCCTGTAAAATGTCCTAATACAGGCTTTCTGCTTTTTTTTTTTTTTAAAGTTTTCCCACAGGTTAGTCACCAGTTTAGCATCATGCAGATGTTTAAAAAACAACAACAACAACAAAAACAACAACAACAACAACAACAAAAACAGATTTATCACTTACATCATTAAAAACGCAAAATCTGATCATATGGAGACATTAAAAAAAAGTACAGTGTAAATAAATAAATAAATCCGGATGCTAGAAGCTACAGCATAAAAACTCTTAAATTTCATTAAAAAAATAAATATCTGTTATTTATTCTGACTTTTTAAACCTTTTTTTTTATTAATCGTTATGCCTTATTATTTAAAAAAGTGTGTTTGTTACATTTTTAACTTTTTCATTCACATTTGCTGCTTTTTTTTTATTTAATGCTCTTTCATTTTTAATCTGTAAATTTTCATTTCTATTCATTTATATATTTATAGAATTTGCCATTTTTCTGCTCTTTTTTATTTGTAATTTTCATGAATATTTTATTCATTTGTTTCATTGACGGATTTCTTTTATTGTAATTGTAAACATTTTCTGACATTCACTCACACACATATGCACAAATACGCACACACACAAACACGCACAGACGCAAAAACACACACACGCACACACAAACATGCACACACACAGAAAAACACACACACAAAAACACAAACGCGCACACACACAAAAACACATGCACACACAAACACGCATACACACAGGCAAACACACGCAAACACACACACACACACACGCAAAAAGACACACATCCGCGCACACACAAACACACACACACAAACATACACACACGCAAAAACACACACACACACACACACACACACTCGCATCATGTATCCTGATATATTCTCTACACTAAATCTCCCTCCTCTTTCTCCTCCTTCTCATCCCTTCGCTCTTTTTATTTCTTTCTCATGTTCTTATTTTCTCTCTTCTACTTCTCTCTCATGCTTTCTTCTCTCTTCTTTCTCATATTCACGCCATCTCCTTCCTCTCTCCTCATCTCCTATTTTCTTCCCTTCATTCATCATCCTTCTAATCTCTCCCTCTTTCATTACTTTCTCATTCTCTCTCTTTATCTTTCCCTCTTTCATTCTGTCTCTCTCCCTCATTCACTATCCTGCATCTCATTGTTCTCTCTTCTCTTTTCCTTATTCACTCCATCACTTTCCTTCCTTTTCCCTTCTCTTTTCTCCCTCGCTCCTCCCACTCTCCTCCTGTCACTTGTTCCTTGTTCTCATCTTTCTTTCTTTCTGTCTCTCTGTCCTTCACTCTCTTTCTCTCTCTTTCCCTGCATCCTTTCTGTTTTATTTCTTTCTCCATTTCCTTTCCTCTTATGATTTTTTCTCTTATTCACTCCATCTCTTTCATTCTGTCTTCCTCTTATTCTTTATCCTTCCTCTATCACTCTTTCTTCCTCCCTCTTTCATTCCTCCTTTTACTCTCTCCTTTTATCTCTCGTTTAGTCACTTTACCTCATCTTGCTCATTCTTTCTTTTCTTTCTTTCTTTCTTTTGGTCTTATGTTCTCTCTCAAGTTCTTTCTTTCTTTCTTTCTTTCTCATACACTATCATTTCATTATCTCTCCTTCTCTCTCCTCTTTCGTTAATTTCACTCTCTCCTTCTATCCTTCCCTCTTCTCTTTTTCATTCTCACTCCACTTTTTCTCCATTTCTTTTCCCCCACTTATCATTTTATCTCTTATTCACTCCGTCTCTTATACTCTTCCTTTCCCTCATTCACTATCCTTCCTCTATCATTTTTTCTCCATCCCTCTCTTTTGTTCCTCCTTTCACTGTCCTTCTGTCTTTCTTTTAGTCTCTCTCTCTCTCTCTCTCTCCTGTCTTGCTCATTCTTTTTCTCCATTTCATTTCTCTCTTACTCTGTCTTATTCTCTTTCATTCACTATTCTTCATCTCTCTTTCTCACTTCCTCTCTTTTGCTCCTCCTTCCTGTCTCTCCTTCTATCTCTCCCGCTTCTCTTTTTTGTTCTCTCTCTGCCTTTTCTTCCTTTTTTTCCCCTCTTATGTTTTTACTTATACTCCTTCTTCCTCTCTCTCTCTCTCTCTCTCTCACTGCTGAGGCGAGGTTTTAAACTCTGAGCTCTGATCAGTGAAATATAACAGCAGAACTGAGATTATTAATAATTCATATAAACTATTTCCCCAGAGGAGGAGAGAGAAAAAAAAAGAAACGATTCGGGCCACGGGGCTTTTAAAGACCTAATGTGTTTCTGAAAAGTCCACCGGTTCCCACCTGCTGCATGTGTGTGTGTGTGTGTGTGTGTGTGTGTGTGTGTGTCCATGTAAACTGCTGCAGTGTCCTTTTTATTCCTGATAATAACCCAAGATAAGAACGACAAACGTTCACTCTCTTAATTAAATAATAATAATAATAATAATAATAATCCGCTCATCGTTTTTTCCTCCTCCAGTGGAGTTTTTATTTTCCAGATTGTGCCCTAGTGAACCGGAACGCTGTGGGATTAAATCCCAGCATCTTCGGAGCGTTTGAAACCCTCGTCTGCTCGTCTTTGGGTCTGGATCTGATTTCCGTCTCAGCTGTAAGTCACTTTAAAAGCGTCTGATAAATAATTCATGGTAAATCTGTTGTTTTTCCTGAAAGCTGGACGAGATTTCAAACTATTTATTACTGCGATTCGTAGCAAACTGTCCACCAGGAGCCAGAACAATGTCCCACATTTAAGGCCATTATCAGTGCTGTGTGTTTTTAATGAACACAAATGTGTCCTGAGGGAAGAAACTTATAATAAAGGAACACTGCGTTATTCTGTTCCAGGATTTTTTTTGTTTTTTGCTTGTGCGCGTAATTTACCAAAATAAACAGTAGAACAATTACTATAGACTATAGAACAATAATTAATTCTCACCTCGAAAATCTGAGACACGCCCACAATAAGAGTCACACCCACAATAAGAGACACGCCCACAATAAGAGACACGCCCAAACGACCTAGGCACGCCCATAAGGAGAGACACACCCACAACACTGAGACATGCCCACAACACTGAGACACGCCCACAATAAGAGACACGCCCACAACACTGAGACACGCCCACAACACTGAGACACGCCCAATACACTGAGACACGCCCGCAACACAGAGATGCGCCCGCAACACTGACACACACCGGCAACACTGACACAAGCCCGCAACACTGACACACGCCCGCAACACTGACACACGCCCGCAACACTGACACACACCCGCAACACTGACACAAGCCCGCAACACTGACACAAGCCCGCAACACAGAGACACGCCCGCAACACTGACACGCCCGCAACACTGAGACACGCCCGCAACACTGAGACACGCCCGCAACACTGACACACGCCCGCAACACTGAGACACGCCCGCAACACTGACACGCCCGCAACACTGAGACACGCCCGCAACACTGAGACACGCCCGCAACACTGACACACGCCCGCAACACTGAGACACGCCCGCAACACTGAGACACGCCCGCAACACTGAGACACGCCCGCAACACTGACACACGCCCGCAACACTGACACAAGCCCGCAACACAGAGACACGTCCGCAACACTGAGACACGCCCGCAACACTGACACGCCCGCAACACTGAGACACGCCCGCAACACTGAGACACGCCCACAACACTGAGACACGCCCACAAGCGACACGCCTACAAGAATAAATCATGCCTATAAGACAGAAACACACCCACAAAGCAGAATCCTTCAAAAGAACCCTTTTTTGGAAGCCAACACGCCTTAATTATCCAATGAACTTTTAAGAACATTTTTGAAACCATGGAAACCTTGAAGCAGCCTTTTTTGAAGCTATAAAACTCTTAATTACCAGTGAACCATTAAAAACCACCAGAAACTGTTTTTCAGAAGAAGAACCCTTAATTATCCAAGAAACCCTTAAAGAACCTTTTCTGGAATGTCATAACCCTTAATGATCCGATTCTTATTGATATCTAGAACCTGTCAGGAGTTTAAGACCCTGGTACCTGGTAGACTCCATGGGTTCTTCAAGGGTTCTCCGGGTGTTCACTGGATAATTAAGAGTTCTTAGCATTCTAAAAGGGTTCTATTTGGAACCCTGTCAGGGTGAGAAACACTGTTTTGTGGGTTTCTACATAAAACCTTTAAACCTTCCCCCAGAGGGACGAACCTTCAACAGTGTGCAGTTCTCTGATAACCTTCTTACAAATTATCACACAATTCGTACTTTACGTGCAAGTTCATGTTCAAGTTCAAGTTCAAGTTCAAGCCCCGCCCTTCATATCTTCATGCACCCACCTGGCTCCGCCCCTTAAGCCCTTGAGTTGTAATCATACGTCTTGGGAACGTAACCAGTGATTTAAAATAAACGTGTAAAAATCATGAATAATTTTATAAAGACATAAATCAGGACTCATAGCTCTAATATGAGGACTGAACTCACAACATCTGTAACGATGACAGCTGCAGATTTACAAATATAAATTTGCAATTTATTAAATTACAGCCTCATTGCATTCACTCTGGAAAATAACTAAATAACAAACATCATCAGTATTCTCACTAATTCCCCACAGAGAAAAAAAGAGAGAATGTTTTGACAGTGTGAGAAAATGCGCTGCACGTGCAGGAGGATCGAACGCTGGAACAAAACACAATAAAACGAAAAAAATAGTGAAAATGTCAGAGAAGCAGCTGGCACACAAGAAGGTAAAGAGGGAAAAAAAGAGAGAGAGAAATGTCGATGTACAATGAGTTTAGCAAAACAAGCCTGATCTCATGAGATTGCAGGTGTATATGTGTGTGTGTGTGTGTGTGTGTGTAACAACTCAGATGCAGTATAACTACCTGCAGGATTTTAGAACCCTGGTTCATACAAAAAAAAAAAACAGTGCAGTTGCTTTCCGATCTGATACGATTCAGTTCAACACTGAAGCGATTTGTTTAAGCACAGATATGATTCAGTTCCATGGCGAAATGATTCGAATCACCACCGATACAATTCGGATCAGCAGTCTTATGATTCATCTGAGCACCGATATGATTCGGTTCAGCAGTGCTGCAAATCGTTTTAGTGCCACAATGATTCAGTTCAGTGCTGCTACGATTTGGTTTAGCTCTGCGACGATTCAGTTCAGTGCTGCTATGATTCGGTTCAGCAAAGATGCAATTTGATTCAACACTGATACGATTCAGTTCAGTGCTGATACTCTGATTCAGTTCAGCACTGCTATGATTCGTTTCAGTGCTGCAATGATTCAGTTCAGCACTGCTATGATTCACATCAGCAGCAATGCAATTCAGTAACTGATACAACTTGATTCATCACGATTCGGTTCATTGCCAAAATGATTCGTTTCAGTAGTGCTACGATTCAGTTTAGCGCTGCCACGATTCAGTTCAATAAGAGTGCGATTCAGTTCAACAACAATACGACTCGGTTCAGCGCTGATGCAATTGGGTTCAGCAAACCCAACACAATAAATGCCTTTTTGCGATAATCTACATTTTCTCCTATACGGGTGCACAAACTTTTGCACTCAACTGTATAATTAAACTGAAATATTCAACATTAAAATAACACTAAATAGATTTTGAGCGTGTTGTGAAGGACACCACTATAATTTGGCTTCTTATTTATTTTAAGTTTTAAACTGTCTTTTTAACTTTTATTAATTTGAAAATTATACACATAGTTATTATTTTAAAATTTATTTAAAAAAAAAAAATAATAATAATAATCTCAGCCATGATTCACTTTTTTTCCCCCACTTTTAATACTCTAACATGCACTTTTGTTATGAAGGATTATTATTCAGTGTATATATAAATGTAATTCTTTTATAAGTTAATTTCTTTTTTTTATATTGTATACATATTTATACTTGTATACTTATACTTTATTTTTATTTATTTATTTATTTGATTCATTGCCCCCCCCCCCCCCCCCCAAAAAAAAAAGGTTTAATATTATTTAAATTCAATATGTTTAATTTTGACACATACAAACATTATTTTAATTAATTTAATGACATTTTAAATTTAATTATTTTAATTTAATTATTTTAGATATTAAACCCAGCAGGACTCACCCTGGGTTGCCAGTTCTCGTACTGTTTCTGCAGGTTCGCCCCGATCGTCTCTAAAGCCTTCTGTGGACTCATTGAGAGAGGATCTGGACATGACACAAACAAAAATATACACATTATACAGTATAATTCACCAGCATCAATCACACTACAAATAATTATGCGCTGAAACGACGAGTTTAACGGCCAGCTGACGTCACCTGGGCGAGACGTGAGACGATCATTAACACGTCGTTACGTCTCGCAGTAATAAGACTACAAACAAATCAAACTCGGCTCCTGAATAAACAATCAAATCTGAGCTCGATAAATTACACTCTATTAGCACATAAGTGCCTAAAGGAAATAAAGAAATTCCACACGATCCGAGTTTCAGTGCCTTTCAGACCAAATAATAAAAATAATAAAAATAACAATAATAATAATAATAAAAAACTGCTCGTGGTTAACAAATTCATAATTTCTTAAAAGAAAAACTAATTCATGGAAGCGAGCGTGTAGAGCCGTTTTAATTCCATCACACAGTTAATGAGCGTCTGGATGGATATTAATATTGATCACGCCATCGGTTTATTACATTTCTGGAATGATTAGGTTGTAAAAATTGTTTTAAACAAAAATGGAATTAAAATTGCTAATGAAATTATCCTGAAATAAATGAAACAAAACTGAATTAAGTCTGTTTGCAGTTTAATCTGTGTTAGGAGTCAATACTTTCAGACTCCTGTTCCAAACACGGGCATGATGGATAGATGGATGGATGGATGGATAGATAGATAAATAGATGGATGGATGGGCAGATGGGGAGTAAAAAGATAAAGGGAAAGACAGATTCAGGGGTTCATAAATAGATTAACGGATTGAGGAATGGAAGGATGCACAGATTTACATTAAGATTGGATAAGGATGGAGGGATGGATGGATGGATGGATGGATGTGTGGATGGATGGATGTATGGGTGGATGGATGGATGGATGGATGGATGGAGGGATGTGTGGATGTGTGAATGGACATTTGGGAAGAATGACGGATGAACAGAATAAGGGACAAATAGATGTTATATTAATGGATGTGTGGATGGATGTCTGGGTTTGAAGGACAGGGCGATTAATAGATTAAGGGATGGATAGAGTGAGGGATGGATAAATGGACAGCATGATGGAAAGATGAAAGTACTGATGGATGAGTGGATGGATGGGGAAGGATGGAGATATGAAAGATGGAGGAATACATGGATGGATAGATGTATGAATAGACAGATGGGTGACTAGAACAACAGATGGTTTATAAGACGGATCTCAAATAATGGACGGATGGATGGATGAACAGAGGAATGAACAGATGGATGGACAGATAGAGCAGATAAAGAAAATGAATAATAAAAGGAGTGATGAACAGAGGGGCGGACTGATATATTGATGGAGTGATAGACTGTAAAATCAATGTACAGACCACCAGGCAATCTGAACAATCGGTGAGACTCAACAGTCGATGGATGGAAGGATGGAAGGATGGAAGTGAGGAAGAAACGATCAGTGAGGGCTTTAGGGCTTTCAGCAATGAAATGGCTGATGGATGGATAGACTTTTGGATGGATGAAAGGATGAAAGGATGTTACCTATCCAGCACTCCAGTCTGGCGCAGGGCGACGTCTTCACCACGTCAGGAGGGTCGACTCCAACGTTCAGGCAGAGAACGAGTGCGACGCTCACCGTCTTCATCTACAGAGAGAGAGAGAGAGAGAGAGAGAGAGAGAGAGATATGGACAGATAGAGAGATATGAGGGAGAGAAAGAGAGAGAGACACAGTTAACTTGTGATGATAGATAGATAGATAGATAGATAAATAAATAAATAAATACTCCAATTAGACATCATTTTAAATAAAATATATTTAATAAAATTTAATTAAAAGTGAAACAAAAGTACATCGAAAGACACACAACATACACTGTGTTACTCATTTCTAGAAAATAATTAAAAATTAAATTAAATAGATGAGAAAAAAGGACAACCATGAGCTTTAGCTAATAAAACAATCCAATAAAAATAAAACAATAAAGTCGTACAAAATCATGAGCTTTAACTCACTATAAAATTCTAAAATAAAAAGAAACAGCAAAAATAATAATGAGCTTTAAATCGTTCTAAAAATCTAAAATAAATAAGCAATAAAAAAGAAAAAAGTAAAACAATAACAGATAACTGAGTAAAAAAACAACAACAAAACAGTACAAGAATGATCATTAACTAGTCAATAACTAGTAATGTTCATTATTATTAACACACACACACACACACACACACACAAGACAGAGTTTTAAAATGGAGTGCTCAGCAGTTTGATTGACAGCTGCTGTTGCCACGGCGGCATTGCTCCAGAAAACAAAGATGGACGACCTCGATGTAACTGCTAAACCTGCAAAAGAAAAACTTTCAACAAAGCAAACACACAAACACACACACACACACACACACACACACACACACACACACACGGCGGTGGCTGCTCTGACAGTAGCAGCACATCACTAAGCATTTTAAAGCCATTATGGTCCATTTGGCTCGTCGTCACGTCGCTGCGTGTTTTAGGTTTATAGTCGCTTTACGAGCGCTCAGGAGCGGAGAAGAGGCTCGTTTATCTGAACAGCGCTCTCAGCACTGTATCACTCTCTCTCTCTCTCTCTCACACACACACACACACACACACACACACACACACACACTGCGGTGCAGATGTGCCCTCAACACCCAACACACATCGCGCTGTAACAATAACAACATAAATCTATCTTTACATTTCTAGATAAAATGAATCGATTATAAATAACTTCCAGTGAAGAAACTGATGCATGTTTCAGCCAATCAGAGCCAAGAAATTAAGACACGCCCCTCTTTGTCCTGCCCCATCTCGTCCTTCGTCAATTTTTCTATTTCTGATGTTTTTTTTTGTTTTCTTTCTTACTTCATCCATGCTTTAGTTCCTTTCTTCTTTATTTAGCATTTTTTTCAATTCTATTTTTCCTTATTTAGTTCTAACTTCCTTCTTTCTGTAGCTCTTTTTCGTGGTCTTGATTTACTTTTTACTAATTTTCATTCTTCCCTTTTTATCACTTTCTTTACTTCGTTCTTTAGTTCTTTCATTCTATATTTCTTCCTTTCTTTCTTTAATTTGTTCTACCTTTCTGTAATTCTTACTTCTTTCTTTCTTTGTTCCATCTTTCTTTAGTCATTTAGCTCTTTCTTTCGTTAATTCTTCCTTTACTTCTTTCTTTCTGGTCATTGAGAAACAGCTGCATATTGGAAGAGTTAATGATGTTTTGGACCGTATACCTGAGACACCTCTGGAATTTTTGAAAGTCGGTGTCTGGAGTTTACAGTCCAGCGTCCGTCAGTAGATCAGAGGAGACTAAAACATGACGTGTGTAAAGGAGCTAAAAACAACCACTACGAAGGCGTTAAACAGCACGTTTGAATCTCTGGTTCGGAAGATCATGCGGGACTGAGATGAAGAGAAATATGGAAACATCTGGGAGGATATACAGATGTTTATATACACATCACTAAATAATAAACAAACGGAAAGTTAAAATCAGTCCAGTTCAGAATCTGTTCCTGTAATGAGCACGCATCTGCACCATCACGAAGATCAGTAACGACGCTAATGACATCACGTCACGAACCAACATCCGCAATTAATATCTCATTAAAATGTCATTAAAGTGGCGTGACTCTGTGTGAGGTGAGAGAGCGACGGGTTCTATCCTTCAAACATGACACCTGAAATGATCTGCAGAAAAATGCTTATTAACGGATATGTTGTACATCAGCATGATGAATGAGCTAATAACTCATAAATCACTTACGCAAAAAAAAAATTAAAAACAGTAAAAATAACCGAGTGTCAGAGAAAGAGATAACGGAGTGAGAGAAAAAAATCATTTCAATATTTAAAATACAAATACACATTAGGGCCCTTCTCTACAAAACACCACTCTTTACATCTTTCTTCCTCTTTTCTTCTTCTTTCTTAACGCTTCTCACACTTTTATATCTTTCTACTGTTTGTTTGTTGTCTTTTTCCTTTTCTACCTCTCTTCCTCTTTCTTTCTCTTACTCCTTCTCTCTCCCTCTCCCACTGTTTCTTTCTTTCCCCATTTACATTCCTCCTTTTTCCACCTTTTATTACTATTTCCACTGGTTCTTTCTTTCTCTCCTACATTTTTGCTGGTCTCCACCCTCCTCCTTTCTCTTCCTCCCTTCATTCTCTTTTTTCTTTCTCTCTCTTTCTCTTTCCCTTCCTACCCCGTTCTTTCTCTCTTTCTTTTCTTTCTCCTATCTTTATTTCCCTTTCTTCCCTTTTTGTGTTATACACAAGTCATTTTTCGTCTCATTGAAAACTTTTCAGTATCAATTCTTTCTTTTATTTCATTCTCACTCTCTGTTTCTGAAGAACAGATACAGAGTTTAAGAGATAAACATAATAGACGTGTATAAGAAACCTCTTCCTTCCTTTCATTCATTTCCTTTCTCTTTCTCTCTCTTGCGGTTTCAGATCAGAGCTCTTTGATTATTCTGTTTATTCTGCATGTAAAAAATTAAAGCTATTAACACACACACACACACACACACACACACACACTGAGACATTGATCCTCTATAATACCCTACATTAAGATTCAGCTCACAGCACACACACACCGATACAAATGTCACTCTAATGAGGAACACACACACAACGTGGCCTGGCCGTAAAAATTCTGCACGTAAACGCAGAGCTCATTTCTGAGGCTATTCATTTCAGGTTTCATTTTATTATTAATATTTTTAAAAGAGAAGTGCCTTGAGGGGATCTCCAGTGAATAAAACCGTCATTTTACACTGCCATAAAACTGCCAGAATGGTCATTATGTTACAGAGCAGTTAATATCTTACAGAAACTTTATTATCTTACATAACTGTCATTATGTTAGAGCAGTCATTATCTTTCAGAGCAGTCATAATGTTACAGAGCCGTCACTGTATTACAGAAACATCATTATGTTACAAAGCGGTCATTATGTTACAGAAATGTCATTATGTTACAGAGCGGTCATTACGTTACAGTGCAGTCTTTACGTTAAAGAGCAGTCTTTACGTTAAAGAGCAGTCATTATGTTACAGAGCCGTCATTATGTTACAAAACGTCATTATGTTACAGAGCGGTCATTACGTTACAGTGCAGTCTTTACGTTAAAGAGCAGTCATTACGTTAAAGAGCAGTCATTACGTTAAAGAGCAGTCATTATGTTACAGAGCCGTCATTATGTTACAAAACGTCATTATGTTACAGAGCGGTCATTACGTTACAGTGCAGTCATTACGTTACAGAGCGGTCATTACGTTACAGAAACGTCATTATGTTACAGAGCAGTCATTATGTTACAAAACGTCATTATGTTCCAGAGCGGTCATTATGTTACAGAGCGGTCATTGTGTTACAGAGCCATCATTATGTTACAGAAACATCATTATGTTACAGAGCGGTCATTGTGTTACAGAGCAGTCATTATGTTGAAGAGCAGTCATTATGTTACAGAGCAGTCATTATGTTACAGAGCGGTCATTGTGTTACAGAGTGGTCATTATGTTACAGAAACATCATTACGTTACAGAGTGGTCATTATGCTACAGAAACGTCATTATGTTACAGAGCGGTCATTACGTTGAAGAGCGGTCATTATGTTACAGAGCAGTCATTATGTTACAGAGCGGTCATTGTGTTACAGAGCAGTCATTATGTTACAGAAACATCATTATGTTATAGAGCGGTCATTGTGTTACAGAGCCGTCATTATGTTGAAGAGCAGTCATTATGTTACATAGCAGCCATTATGTTACAGAAACATTATTATGTTACAGAGCAGTCATTGTGTTACAGAAACATCATTATGTTACACAGCAGCCATTATGTTACAGAGCAGTCATTATGTTACAAAATGTCATTATGTTACAGAGACGTCATTATGTTACAAAACCGTCATTATGCTACAGAGTGGTCATTATGTTGCAGGGCGATCATCATGTTACAGAGCAGTCATTATGTTACAGAGCGGTCACTATGTTACAGAAACGTCATTATGTTACAGAGCGGTCATTATGCTACAGAGCAGTCATTATGCTACAGAGCGGTCATTATGCTACAGAGCGGTCATTATGCTACAGAGCGGTCATTATGCTACAGAAACGTCATTACGTTGAAGAGCGGTCATTATGTTACAGAGCAGTCATTATGTTACAGAGCGGTCATTGTGTTACAGAGCCGTCATTATGTTACAGAGCGGTCATTGTGTTACAGAGCCGTCATTATGTTACATAGCGGCCATTATGTTACAGAAACATCATTATGCTACAGAAACGTCATTATGTTACAGAGCCGTCATTGTGTTACAGAGCGGTCATTATGTTACAGAAACATCATTACGTTGAAGAGCGGTCATTATGTTACAGAGTGTACGATAAACAAGTCCTTGTGAACAAGCTGTTACTATAGCAACCATAATGGAGAGAATATATAGAGTTTGATTATTCAATAAACTGTACAGCGGAAAATTGCATGTTCGATGATCACTGATTATTCCATTTGTTCTGCATGTTATAAATTAAAGCTGTTAACACACATCTTCTATAAAGTCTCTCTCTCTCACACACACACACACACACACACACACACACAAATCCTCTATAAAGCCACTGACACACAAACACACAACTTTATTTGCATGTATAGTGTAACGCTATAGTTCTTACGGGGGTGTGTGGAGTATACGAAGAAGGTTTATTATTTTAAAATTTTATTCTAGCAGTGAAAATTAATTATATTAATAATATCTCAGAATAAAAACAATCAAACATCTAACACAAAACAAATACAGTAATTTAGGTGAAAGAAAGAAAGAAAGATAGAAAGAAAGAAAGGAGAGGACAGCTATAAAACAACTTTATGAAAGAAACAGAAGGAAAGAAAAAATTAATGAAATGATGGAAAGAGAGAAAGGAAGAAAGGAAGGAAGTATTAGGAATAAGTAAATAAAAAATAAATGGAAAGAGAAAAAGGAAGAAAGAAGAAAAGAGTAAAGAAAGGAAAATGTGAGAGTGAAGGTATAAACCAAGTGAATGAAAGAACCAGAATGAAGGGGAAAAAAACAGAAAAAAAGGATGGAAAGAGAAAAAGAAAGACATTGAAAGTGATAATGAAAGAAATAACAAGCCTGAGTCCATATATGGAAATGTGGGTGTGTCTTTGATGCATCGCTGAAACTGAATTAAGCCAGTTAACTTAAAAACAGCCGATGAAGCCCGCAGGTTATTATATTAATATTTACTTTTTATGTGAATTGAAAATATAGCGATCAAAGCTGAGTCGTGATAAAGGCTAGGTGGTAGCATTGTAACCATGGCAACAGGCAGTAAACTTACTGATGACTAACATCGTGATTAGTGAATGTATGAGGATTATGTTTTTATATACAGTGTGCAATGGTGTTATTGATACAGCAATAACGGCGTGCTTGTGATTTATTGTTCAGCTCTCACACCTCACTGCTGCGGAGTGTGTGTTGTAGCTGTAAATGATGATGAGCATCATGGGAAATCAAGGCAACGGTGTTATTCCTCTTCATCCTGCGCATCACCGGTGCTGATTGTGTTCCCGAAGCTCAGTAAGTGATTGATGAGCGTCAGTAAGTGATGTTGAATACGACGCTTTTCCACTGTGAGATTAAAACGTCTTAATGCAGCTGGACGAGTGAACGCATCACGCCTGGGGTGCACTTATTTACGCACACAAGAAGTGTAGCTTTATCTTAAGCTGTAATTCTGAATGATGGATTTTTATTTTATATATTTTCATCTTTCATATTTTTAAACATTGCATCATATCAGCATGTTATCATGCAGCTACTGTATTGTGTCACGTTGTTGTGTAGCTGCTGTGTCACGTGATGTCACTTTATTGTGTCATGTCATTGTGTCGTGTTATTGTGTCATGTTGTCGCTGTATCGTGTCATGTTGTATGTGTAGCAGCTGTATTGTGTCATGTCGTTGCTGTATCGTGTAATGTTTTTGTCGTGTAGTTGCTGTATCGTGTCATGTAGCTGTACCATGTCATGTTGTATGTATAGCTGTGTCACGTTGTCGCTGTATCGCGTCATGTTGTCGCTGTACTGTGTCATGTTGTCGCTGTATCGTGTCATGTTGTCGCTGTATCGTGTCATGTTGTCGCTGTATCGTGTCATGTTGTCGCTGTTGCTGTGTCATGTTGTCGCTGTATCGTGTCATGTTGTCGCTGTACTGTGTCATGCTGTCGCTGTACTGTGTCATGTTGTCGCTGTATCGTGTCATGTTGTCGCTGTTGCTGTGTCATGTTGTCGCTGTATCGTGTCATGTTGTCGCTGTGTCATGTTGTCGCTGTATCGTGTCATGTTGTCGCTGTAATGTGTCATGTTGTCGCTGTACTGTGTCATGTTGTCGCTGTATCGTGTCATGTTGTCGCTGTGTCATGTTGTCGCTGTATCGTGTCATGTTGTCGCTGTACTGTGTCATGTTGTCGCTGTAATGTGTCATGTTGTCGCTGTATCGTGTCATGTTGTCGCTGTATCGTGTCATGTTGTCGCTGTACTGTGTCATGTTGTCGCTGTAATGTGTCCTGTTGTCGCTGTACTGTGTCATGTTGTCGCTGTAATGTGTCCTGTTGTCGCTGTACTGTGTCATGTTGTCGCTGTATCGTGTCATGTAGTTGCTGTATCGTGTCATGTAGTCGCTGTATCGTGTCATGTAGCTGTACCATGTCATGTTGTATGTGTAGCTGCTGTATCGTGTCACGTCGTCGATGCATTGTGTCATGTTTTCTCTGTATCGTGTCACGTGTGTGTAGCAGCTGTATCGTGTCATGTCGTCGCTGTATCGTGTCATGTTGTATGTGTAGCTGCTGTATTGTGTCATGTCGTTGACACAATGACAAGATGACAGTGCTGTATCGTGTCATGTTGTCACTGTATTGTGTCATGTCGTTGCTGTATCATGTCATGTCGTCGCTGTATCGTGTCATGTTGTTGTGTAGCTG
This sequence comes from Pangasianodon hypophthalmus, assembly GCF_027358585.1. NCBI lineage: Eukaryota > Metazoa > Chordata > Actinopteri > Siluriformes > Pangasiidae > Pangasianodon > Pangasianodon hypophthalmus. The sequence goes on along the minus strand of NC_069711.1, from coordinate 34,083,150 downwards.
CTCTATCGTGTCATGTTGTCGCTGTATCGTGTCATGTTGTCACTGTATTGTTTCATGTTGTCACTGTATCGTTTCGTGTTGTCACTGTATTGTTTCGTGTTGTGTTGTGTAGCTGCAGTGTGAACTCGGGTTTGAGGCTCAGTTTTCCTCAGTGAATAAGCAGAGCTGTAATTCACTCTGAGTGAACATCACTGAAACGACCTGAAAAATCCATCTGGCAGGAAGAAGTTTGACGCGAGCCTCAGAAAAGCCGAGGCGGCGTTAATAACCTTCCCCATCTGCAGGAGAAATCTTTAAATTCCTCATCGAGGAAGAGAAACACAAACGGAAATGCAAAATGAATTTCCACAAATCGTCACTGCGCTGGACGAGGTTATGAAACTTCAGCGGCTGAAGCCCGAGGCGGAAAAAAACACACACTGGGTGATATTGTGACTTTACACTCGTCCCCTTATTTACAGGAAGTCACTCAGGGCGTGAATATTTCATAAAAAAAGAAACGTAGAGCAAGATGCATCATAAACACACACACACACACACACACACACACATACACACAAGCTCGCTCGTTCACAGAGATGAATTTTTAATAAACACAACACCTCGTATCTCTCCACACACACGTTTACTTACACACTCAAAACCAAACACACAGATTTTACATCATCCCTTCTTTCTTTCCTCTTTCCCCTTGTATTCTTCACTGTCCTATCTTTTTCTCTTTCTTTCCCTCTATCTTTCTTTCATTTTCATCCCTTTTTGTTTACCTCTATTCTCCTTTTAACTTCATTCCTCAATTTTTTCTTTTTGCTTATTCCTTTCTTTTCTCCATCCATCCTTCGTTTCACTCTTCAATCTTCTTCTTTATTCTTTTTTCCCTAATTCCCTCATCCCAATTTTTCCCTTTCTTTCTTCTCCTTAATTTTTCACATACTACTGTTCTCTATTCCTGTCTTTCTCTACCATTTGTTCTTTCTTTCTTACTTTCTTTCTGTCTCTGTCCTTTTCTACTCCTTTTCATTCTGTCTTTTTCTTTTTGTTCATTTTCTTTTCTTTCTCTCATTCTGTCTTTCCTCATCTCTCCATTTCCTTTCTTTCTTCTGTTCATTTTATTTTCCTTATTTCTCACTATCTTTCTTACTCCATCCATTTCTTTTTTCTTTCTTTCCTTCTTATACTTCCTTCTTCATTTTTTCTCTGTTCTTCTCTTGCCATCTTCCTTCCTTCCATTATGTCTTCACTTATTACTTTTTTCTTTCTCCTACATTCATGTCTTTCATTCCCCCTTCCCTCTTTTCTTCCACTTCATTGGTTATGAATGTTTCTAGTCACAGTACAAATCACTCACACGCTGTCCTGTAGCTCCGCCCACTGAGCTGATCTTCTAAACACCACGATCAAACACCAAAACATTAAAATTAACGAATAAAACAACGAAACATCGTCAGGAGTCAATTCAGAAACAGTGGCATTGTTGGAGATTTTTAATTCATAACATCACTTCTGTCTGTTTTCCATGTCCATAAGCACACACACACACACCCACCCACTCACCCCCTCACACACACACACACACACACACCCACACCCACTCACCCCCTCACACACACACACACACACACACACACCCACCCACTCACCCACAACCCCTCACACACCCACACACACCCACTCACCCCCTCACACACACACACACACCCACCCACCCACCCCCTCACACACACACACCCCCTCACACACACACACACACACACATACCCACACACTCACCCTGTCCTTCATCCTCCAGCTCTGTGCGAGCGCTTTCGAGCCCTCGATCTTCTCCAGGTGCCGTTTCTTCATGAAGGCGAGAGGAAGATTCCAGTCGCTCATGTCGGCCTCGTCTTCCTCAGAGAGAGCCACGGCGGGCGAGTGAAGCAGCTCCACGTCCATTTTCATTAGGCTTCTAAAAACACACACACACACACACAGAGTAGTCAGAGACAGAATTAAACGCACAATTAAGCATCTTTGACTTGATACGTTATATAAACTTCAGGCAGATGTTTACTCTGTTCCTATATTTACGACAGCTGCAGGACAGAGGTGTGTTTACGCTTCGTTGCGGTTTCTCAGTAACGCGACAAGCTGCAGGTTTTTTCCGTCTTATTAACTTCAAAAGAGAGTAAAAACAGAGACTGGTGATGGAACGACTCCTGCATATAACGTAAGTCAGAACTTGTTCCACGGACGTTCCACAGCATTAAATGTAACTATAAACGGATAAAATATAACGTCTCAATCTTTAATTTAAAAAAATGCAGTGGTTGGCAGACGGCTGTGGAGGTATCAGAGGAATAAAACACTCGGGGAGGTTCTCTTACAGGAACTTCAGCTGTGTGTTTTATTTCACTTCTCTTCAACTCTATTCTTTTCTGAGTGTCTGGAGAAAATTGTTTTGATATGCAAATGATCATGACGATGCAATGCACATGCAAATAGCCCCTGACGTCATCAGGCGAGGTTTTGTTTTTTTTTTGAGGTGCATTAGCTACTTTCCCCTGAAAAGTGTTGGCAAGTCTGGTTTAACTGGTTCTGATTTCCTGATACTGTTCCAGTTTTGTGCGCGCACACACACACACACACACACACACACACACACAGAGAGAGCTTTAAGCTTGCAAAATACACGCATGCACACATTATTGACACTAACATGCAGTTAACACACTCGGGCCGCGTCCCAGATCGCACAGCATGCCAGCTCAGCTCAGCTCAGCTCAGCTCGTGTGTAATGTGCTCAGACCTTGCAAACGACACGGCAGCGTCCACAATCTCGAGCACGAGCCGCGAGAAAAATCCAATGATAGTCGTCTGGTGTGTTTATTTCTACTGTACTTTATGTTTGGAAGGGAAACGTGAGGACGATTCTTCATTAGGGGGAACGGATCGGACGCAGGCCCACCACCACCATGATCATCATCATCACCACCACCATCATCTTCCTCTTCATCATCATTTTCACTTTCATTCACGCTGACTCTCGAGGACTCAGCGCTCGAGCGCGAATAAACGCGTGTGCGCGCGCCTGCGCGTCGTCTTTCTCTTTCTTCTTCTCTGAGTGGAAAAAGTGCAGCGAAATCGAGTTTTCACTTTTGCTTCTTTTTTTTTTTTTTCGTTTTTTTTCCTTCGCCGACACGAATTGTTGCTCAGCACTCGCGCAAGGGCGCCGCCATCTTGTCGCACGCCCAGAATGCACCACAGGAGTACGCGATGACGTCAGCACGCCCGGCGTCATCACCTGGCGTCTGTAGTGTGTAGTCAAAGTCACACAGCTAGCTTAAAAACAACAACAACAACAACAACAAAAACACAATAAATACAAATGACACGCACATAAATATTACATACAAAATATAATAAATATAAATACTGTTAATTCTTTATGTCTAATTTATGTGTAAACATTTTGGTCCACAAAATATCGTTCAAAATTTGTGATTAAAAATGTAACCAGTTAGCATAAGTTTAGGAAATATTTTAAATGTGTGATACGTTTAATCTTTATTATTGAATACTATTATGCTATAAAATGCTCTCTTTAACTTTTTTTAAAAAAAAAAAAAAAAAAAAAAAAGCTCAAGTCATCTAAACCATGCTATAGCCAAATTTTAAAAAAATTTCAACCATATTTCCTGTAATATTTTCCTGTAATCAAGTTTTGTTTTTTCCCCAAAAATTCTTTTTCATTTTCCTACTTATTGTTTTTTAAATGTATTTTTATGCTATTTGAATTAAAGCATGTACGAGCTGTTATAATTAATCAAAGACGAGGTGATTAAGTGGAGTTTCTGTTACCACTCTGAAGTGTTTTATTCCTCTTACGCCACAGCAATGTGCCTACGCTTAACATTTATATTTATTAAAGAACATCATGTTGTAGTATTTATCCATTTATAGTTATATTTAATGCTGTGGAACGTCCGTACAACAAGTTAGTTTCTGGTCTCACTTTTGTTATAGAGGCTATAAAGAGTCTTTCCCCGTCCAGCCTCTTTTATTTCCCTATCTTGAAGTTAATAAAACACAAACACGATGTTTGTCCTGTTACAGATGAATCGCAAAGCGCTGACACTGGAGGCTCATTCGGTGAATGTTAAATGAACATCGCCTTAAAGAAAACTTCATCACGTTAATGTTTACACACGTTTTTTTTTTTTTTTTTTTAAATCTGTTTATATGGAGTGTCCTCCATACAAGTTCCTGTGAATATAAACCTGTGATTAATTTTGCAGTTATAGAAAACTAATCAGTAACTTTTGATGAATCAGAATCGAGAATTCGGCAGTACTTCAAAATATCATTATGAACGCTGTGCTTCATTGAGGAGAAGTTGTCCTGGGTAAGCAGTGACACAAAGACAGATGCCTTTTTAAGTACCAAAGTGGAGGCACGTGGTAATTTAGAGAGTGTGTGTGTGTGTGTGTGTGTGTGTGTGTGTCAGTCCTCCTTTCCTGTTCACACAGCAGGCGCTGGCAATGTGATGGAGTGGAACACACTTCATTCACCTTCTCCTTTATAACTTAATTAAAAGTGAGACACAGTGCATCATGGGATTGCTGCTGGGAGCAGTGAGGGTGATATTTATCTGATTTCCCGAAGTGACAGTCCTAAACTCTTTCTTATTACTTTTATTAGAGAATTACTCTAACATAGATGGGAAGAAGTGATCAATATCAATTTTGCAGTTTTGCTCCAAGACTTTTGGTTAAGCAGAATCACAGAATCTGTTACAAGGAAAAAGACGGTTGAATCTTTACAGAAAAATCCCTTCACATGGGCTCATACGTTTTCACAATAACATGTGAACATGTGATCGTGCATTCACCGTGTTATCCTCTGAAACTCTGCATGTGTATTCAAGCAAACACACGTTACATCATGTGAACAATATATGATCATCTGTGAAAAAAAGAAGTAAGAAAATCGCATGTGATAAATGAAACTCCTTGCTGTACATGTGAAAAATTAACATGCGAAAAGAAATCAGTTGTGTAAAAAACATCACATGGGGAAAATAAAGGAATCGTGAAAAATTCACATGAAAAATTAATTGTAAAAAAAAAAGACATATTTGCAAATAAATAAATCAAGTGGAAAATCGTGTGGGGAGAGGGGATGAATCAAATTGAAAAATGTCAATGTCATGTCAAGAATCACATGGATATTCACGTATAAAAATAAATGAATCAAATGAAAAATCACAAGTGAAAATGAATCTTGTGGAAAAATCACATGTGAAGATAGTAAACTGTGTAGACAGATGAATCATGTTAAAAAAACAGATGAAAAAAAATGACTCACATGTAAAATAATTCACATGTAAAATAATAACCCATGTGGAAAAATCATATAAAAAAATAAATGAATCATCTGAAAAATCACATGTGGAAATGAATCATCAAAAATATAAATATAAATATGTATGTAAAATATAAATTACATTTTAAAAATCTATTAAATGTGAAAATGTGTGGAACTTGACGCGTCTAAAAGCCGCATGTGTAAAATGTCACGTGAGAAGTTGATGTCACGTTTCTGTAAGAGAAAGATGAAACAAAATCCCAAAATCACAGGCTGGTTGATGAACTACTTCCAGTCGAAAGGTCTGGTGTGTGTGTGTGTGTGTGTGTGTGTACTGTATACCGTTATAAAGCTGTTATTTGTGGCAGTAGAGTGTAAATGAATCAGAGCCTCAGTGGTCTTCGGTACTGCAGTCTGCTGAGAGCCATACTCCGTGCTCATATAATGTCTCAGCAGGAAATATGATATATATAAAAATGCACCACTTTCCAGTTTTTTAAATTTTTTTTATTTTTGTTTTTTTACAGAAAGCTGTCTATTTGACCATAAGGACAGCGTACGTGCATTTTTACCATCTATGGTGCAAGAAAACGGCCATAATTAGTTTAATTAGTTTAGTGTAGATAGACATGTTCCAGTGTTGTCATATTCTTTCAAGTATAATCAACATCTTAGCAGGACAGACTGAGAATCTGTCCACGAAGTGATCTTTGACCCCATAAAACATGCTCTGAATCTGCACCATAATGACCAGAAACATCCTAATTCTCTCAGAAACATCCAGGAACATCCTAATTGCAGGAACATCCAGGAACATCCTAATTGCAGGAGCATCCAGGGTGTCCATGGGTGTATCTGAGTCTATGTGTGAAGCAGAGGAGTCAAGCTGTAGAAGTTGTAATTGGTGTAACATAGACCTTTGAGGACCTCCAGTTGGTATAGCAAAGATCTGGCCCACATTCCTCATGAATGAAGGCTCTTGAATGTACCGCTCCTGCTCCAGAACAAGGCCTTCCACTTTTCCTGGTGTGTGTCGCAGTAGCAGCAGGCTGTTAAGATCAGCCCATTCTCTATCCATGGCCAGAGATTCCAGCTCCTCCTGAAGGATCCCCAGATGTTCTCAAGCCAACTCTCTGCCCCGGGATCTCCGTCCAGGGGGACGTGCCTTATACAGCTCTGGATTATGAGGAGCAGTGGGTTTCTACTCCGAGGCTATCCTGCATTGTTGAGCTCCTCTTCCTATAACACAGAGTGAGTCCAGCAACTCTGCAGAGGAACCTCATTTCCACCACCTGGACCTGTGACCTTATTGTTCCTTTCACTTCCCACAGCTGGTGATTGTACTGCAGATGAGGATGTAGACTGAGCAGTAAAATCACAATCAATTAAATGAAAATACAATCCAAGTTGTTGAGGGTTAAAGTCGGGATTTTATGCAGTTTGACGAGAGAACTCTTGTCATCTGACGACTGTACACACTGCTCGACTCCATCTCTCACATGACAGTGAAAATCACATCCTAAAGAAGCTCATACTGTACACTACCTCAGCAAATAAATGCCACTGTTTGCCTTTTGATTCAAACTCATGAAGCAAGCCGATCACTCACACGTGAATATGATGACTGAGCAACCACATAATAGCAAAGACACAGAGGGCTCATTAGTGGTTCTCTGGTGGTTCAGGTAGGTGTATTGATCAGAAATATTTAGGGTACAAATACTGTTACTGTGTCGGTACCATCGTGAGTTGGGCTTTAATAGATTTAGTAAGTAAATCTAGTATAGCTTTTAAGGAAGACCTTCTCAGCTGCACCTTTGTTTGTACCATGGAGAACAAAAAGTACCATTCATAAAGCACCATAAAAGTGGGTAAGAATCAAATAAAACAATCCACTTCAAGCTCTGAGAGTTGAATCCAATCCACACATACAGCTATGCAGATGAAGGAACCGTTCTCCTGGCCCCAGTGGTGGATCTCTTGGATTTGAACTCATAACACGTTAGTTTACAAAGCTACCAATCTTCAGCTTCACAGCAAACCAATGGATCTCCGACTTCCTCATTCTTCAATGTCATCAATCAAAGCCAAGCCACATCCATCTTTAATCCAGAACGTGATCTCTGGGTTTCTCAAAACTCATCAAAATACTGCATTCTTCTGCACAATCTCATTCTCACTTCATCTCCTTTCAGAACAGTAATTTCCTCTCGACTTGCACAATCCAATCCAACCTCAGTAGCCTGAGCTTTTCCTACCAGTGGTCACGGAGCAGCGTAACCAATCTCGTCCAGGAGATGATGGAGGTTGGGACCTTCTCAGGAAGGAATCACGAGAGACGATTGTCAGGGCTTCATTTCCTTGCAGGAGCTGCTGGAGGAACTGATGAGAAATAATCTGGAAGCTGGAGAGCATGAAGTCTGATTCAGGAGAAGTGGGAGTAGAGGAGATATTTTCTTATGAAACTAATCTGTCACAACGTATATAGCTGCAGAGCAAAGCGAGGCTACACACTGCGAGCCAGTCGAATCAGACGTGTGAAATGAGCTCCTGCTGAGATCATACACACTCCCTTCTAAAGAAATCATATACATTCCCTTCTACTGAAATCATACACACCTTTGCTCTGGGAAGAATCAAACTCACCTGAAGCTCCACACTCGTCTTCTTCATATTCATCACATTTTCTTTGTAATAAAAACTGCTTTTTTACTTTAGGATCTAATAACATTGGGCCGTATTCTCAAATCAGAGAGTCAGCGATTTAAGTCCACAAGTTACATCAGTATTTAAATGGGGAAAGTTCCTGGTATTCAGAGTCGGGTTACACACGCGATTAAGTGGATTTTCTGAGCTCCACATTCAGATTGTTAAAATCACCTGCTTGTAGTTCACGACTCCGAGGTTGCCAGATTTTTGTTGAGTAGTGTAGAGAAGCATCTGAGATGGAGATAATGGAAATAGCTTTTTTCTTTTTGCTTTCTTTTGCTGTCAAATATAATAAAGTGTAACATTAAACAAGAGATGATTTAAAAATAAAAAAATTAATATGATGACATCTGAATGAGAAGATGGTGAGTCTAATCTAATAGGAGTCTCGTATATCACCAATATATGACTGAATGAATAGTCCTAGTCGTAATTATCACATTAATCACTAGCTGAATTAAACAAAATGGCTTCCACAATTATTATTCAGCAGCACATAGAATAGCACTTGATCCAGCACAGACTGTTATTTTACTTTTTTTTTTTTAATATTGTGCTTTGACTGTTACTCTAATTATGCACACAATCTAATAAAGCCATGAGAGACTAAATCGAGGTTGTGAAATGGTAATGTGGTCATGTGATGTAGGCAATTTTATCATGCATTTAATTAACTATTTAGATTTGTCAGATGAATGGAGTAATGCCAATTCGAAGCGCTCTCCTGTAAAGAAAACGTTTCTGCAGTTTGAAGGATAATCTGACCAAGCGCTCTTCTCCTGCACTTACAGAGAAACTTTAAGCTCATTCATTTTATCCACAAAATGTTCACTGCTTGAGAAAAGCGATGTCTCTGATTAAGACGCGTCTCCTCCGATGGACTTTTAGATAAACTCCGCCCCTGTGCGCGTAACTCTCATGTAGGTTCTGAATAACACTGTAGTCTGTAAGTTCTGAGTATATTTTCTCTTTCTTTCCTTTTCTTTCTTCCTCTTCTCTCCTATATTTCTTTTTTCTTTCTCCACTTATTTCTTTTCTCTCTTATTTCTCTTTTTTCTCTCTTCTTTCTTTCTTTCTTTCTTTCTTTCATCCTACCTTCCTCTATCCATTCATTTTCTTCCTGCCTTATACTCACAGTGCATTATGGGTAATAAATAGGTAATACTGTTTAAGATGGCTGCCACTAGACTAGCGTTTGGGTGAGAATAAACAAAATACCAGATGTTCAAAGGAAAATGACGATCAATCAGATATCCCTTATAGGATGTGGCGTTAATTATTTACAGGAAGTCCCGCCCCCTCTGGCTGAACCTCGGAGATCGATATCGAGCCGATGGTCGATGCGTCTCTCCAACGCTGCAGTTCTCTGCTTTTTGAGCTTTGTTTTTCCCCGAGTTCTTTCTGTACTGCGACAGTCCCGAGGTTCTGTACGCACAAATCAATCACGTCTGCAGGAAGCATCTGAACTTAATGATCCTCCGTTTATCCAACAGGCTCGAGAGAGAAGAGAAAAAAACTTTTTTACACATAATTGACTTGGATTAATAGAGTTCTCATCTGAGAGTCAGATTTATTGTATAAAATAACCTTGTTGCTTATAGCAATGCAAACACACACACACACACACACACACACGTTCATGCTGGGTATAAACACACGAGTGTGACAGTGTTTATGAGTCAGAATGTTATGAGTGGGATTAATATCACTCTCACCAGCCACACACACACACACACACACACACACACACACACACACACACACTGTGTGTGGGTGAACAAACAGAAACCTGTGGATGGAACTGTACAGATACACTCACAGAGTCTATATGATCAGATCAGAATATACTGTAGCACATGAGGTCTATCAGCGACGAGTGTAAACCATAATGACATCATCAGTGTGTGATCAGAGAAAACAGGAAGTAAACAGGAAGTACACGCTACACGTGTGTGCTAACAACAGCGCCACTGCATTACAGTGCATTTATCATCTAATGCTCTGGTCTTCTTTCTTTCTTTCTTTCTTCTTCCCCATTTCTTTCTCTTCTTTCACTTCTTTTCACTGTCCTCTTTCTTTCTTTCTTTCTTTCTTTCTTTCTTTCTTTCTTTTTCCTTCTGTCTTTTCCTACATTTTTTCCTCTTCTTTCTTTCTTTCTTTCTTTCTTTCTTTCCCCTTCTATCTCTTATCTGATTTTCCCCCCATTTTTTTCTCTTCTTTCTTCTTTGACCTCTTTTCACTGTGTTCTTTCTTTCTTTCTTTCTTGATTTATGTATCTTTTTCCACAACCCTTTTATCTATCTATCTATCTATCTATCTATCTATCTATCTATCTATCTATCTATCTATCTCTTCCTTTCCTTTTTAATCTTAATTTTATCTTTCTATCTATTTATTTCTTACATTCTTCCTTCCTTCCATCTTAATCTTTCTCATCTCTTCATTATTTCTCTCTCTCTCTCTCTCTCTCTCTCTTTCTTTTGCTCCTCTCACTTTGTTTTTCTTTCTCTTCTCTCTTTCTCTGCTCTATTTACTTCCTTTCAGCTCTTTGTGAGGAAAATGAACTTATCAGGAAAAACAAAACACACAGATTTGGAGCTTTATAATCCAGATGCCTGAATCTGCAAATAATATAATTATATAAATAAATGATCAGGTAAACACAAACTTTTTGCCATATAGTGTGTGTGTGTGTGTCTGTGTGTGTGTGTGTGTGTGTGTGTGTGTGTGTGTATTCTTTGGAAAAAGCTCTATGTAGATTTCCCAGGTGTAAAGCAGTGCGTCACATTTACACAACAAAATCATTGATGTAGACATCAGTCAGAAAGGTTATGGATAAAATCAATGCATCAGGTATTGATTTTCTGGACCAATGTATGCAGAAGGAACTCCAGCGATCCACACAGGCAGGAAATAAATAAATAAAATTACAAATAAACCGCATGTGTCTCGCTTAAAGAGCTGAAAATCAGCGACGCTCCATAAGTAAGCGTCCGGCTGCTGTAAGGTCAGAGTTAACACCATTTTACATCCTTCATAAATAATAAACAATTCCTTTGAGGTATTAACATGCCTTCTGTGTGTGTGTGTGTGTGTGTGTGTGTGTGTGTCTTTGAAGGCCAGGAGTGTTAATCTGATCTGAGACCAGACAGCTGCACTTCCTGTTCATGCTGACAAACAGGAAGCAACCGCAGAAGGAGACGAGGAATAAAAAATTCAACACCGAAAGAAGCAAAATGGCCGTGTTCCAGAGATTTCATTATTTATAAACATATAAGTAATGGAAGAGGAGGAGGAATACAGGACACTGTGTGTGTGTGTGTGTGTGTGTGTTATTATATAATGTGTGTTGGCACACTATCTATCTCGAGACACCTCAACAGGGTGTGTCTTTTCTTTCTTTCTTTCTTTCTTTCTTTGTATATATAAGCTTTAATTACATGTTAGAGGACATATTTTCTTATGAAACTAATCTGTCACAACGTATATAGCTGCAGAGCAAAGCGAGGCTACACACTGCGAGCCAGTCGAATCAGACATGTGAAATGAGCTCCTGCTGAGATCATACACACTCCCTTCTACTGAAATCATACACACCTTTGCTCTGGGAAGAATCAAACTCACCTGAAGCTCCACACTCGTCTTCTTCATATTCATCACATTTTCTTTGTAATAAAAACTGCTTTTTTACTTTAGGATCTAATAACATTGGGCCGTATTCTCAAATCAGAGAGTCAGCGATTTAAGTCCACAAGTTACATCAGTATTTATGTGGGGAAAGTTCCTGGTATTCAGAGTCGGGTTACACACGCGATTAAGTGGATTTTCTGAGCTCCACATTCAGATTGTTAAAATCACCTGCGTGTAGTTCACGACTCCGAGGTTGCCAGATTTTTCGTGGGTAGAAGTGTCAGAGACGGAGATAACGGAAATAGCATTTTTCTTTTTGCTTTCTTTTGCTGTAAAATGTAATAAAGTGTAACATTATGTAAAGAAAATGTTTCCACAGTTTGAAGGATAATCTGACCAAGCGCTTTTCTCCTGTGATTATAAGCTTTAATGACATGTTAGCTGCGTTAGCCTCGTAGCTCCGGCGCAAAACTGAAGACCAAACTGCTCCTTTAAAAGCGGCCACGAAGTGAAATCCTAGAAAATAAACACCACATTTGGGAATCTTAATCAATCTGTTTCATGTCAGCGAAAGCGGTGTGTGTGTGTGTGTGTGTGTGTGTACCAGTAATAGTGCACACTATCAGATTAACATCATATTGCGAGTGTAAAATTATCATGTGTGCTAATTGATTTTAGTGTGTTTCTACTCCTCCTCCCTGCGGAGCTGATAATGTGTGTCTGTGTGTATATGTGTATGTGTGTGTGTGTGTGTGTGTGTGTGTGTGTGTGTACTGATGTTAATCAGCTCGAAAAACAGATATGTTTCTCCTGTGTGTAATTAGACACACACACACACACACACACACACACGCACACACAGACAGCCGAATCGATAAACACACTGTGGCTCCTCGGCGGCCATTTTTCAGGCTGTAACGAGGTTTCCTCTGCGCCACTGAGTCGATCGAATTCAGACGTTCATGCAGATTACTGGCACTCGTTAACAGAGACACTGTGAGAAATTAAAACAGATTTCTAAAGCAAATAAAATAAAAAGAGTATAAAAAAATATTCAATAAAAAAAGTACAATAAATAATTTACTTGTAACACTGTAGATTAATAGATACAGTAAATATGTTAATGTTTCTTACTGACACAAATCAAGATCCAGAACCTCTGGATTCTGCATTCTGATTGGTCAGAAGGTGTTGATTAATTCTCTAGAACAGCAGCTCTGACTGTAGCGCAGGTTTATATTAATGCGCTCGCTCTAATATCGTTTCTTATCGTTTCTATAGTAACAGCAGCTCATTCACAGGGACCTGCACTGCTGACGCTCCACTGATAATAAACAGATTTTTAAAAATCTATATTGATCTCCAGTGTCAGCGCTTTGTAACAGTCAGAGGTGAAGCTGTAACTTTAAGTTTTCCGACATCTACATCTTTTGTGAGTTAAAAAAGCGAGGCTGGTGATGGAACGATTGTTTATAACGTAAGCGAGAACTTGAACTAACATTAAATGTAACTATAAATGGATAAAAATATGATGGCTTTGTTGTAAGAGGAATAAAATGCTGCTGTTATAGTGGACTAATACTTCAGAGTGGTGACAGTAACTCTCCTTCATCACACCACGTCATCGCTGATTATTTTCCTATAACAGCACAACGCAGAGTGTGTTATTCCTTACTTAGCTAACATACCTCACAGCACTGAATGTAACTAGAAATGGAGAAAAAGTATTTAGCTTTATTTGTTAAGAACAGGGTTTTATTCTAAAACAGATTTTACATTTAGTTCTTATTTGTGCTGATTTAGACCTCATGGTCCTCATGAGGAAAGACGTGTGACCTTGACCTTGAATCTATGTGTCCACTTAGCAGAGAAAAAAACAAACACAGACACACACACACACACACACACACACACACACACACACGCTGACCTTCAGAGCGAGCATTTGTGCTTCATGCTTTGTGCACATGATTGTACAAGCTCTTCACATTGAAAAAGGATATTTTAGGAAACTGAAGGGCAGCGAGAGCCATGTGTGTGTGTGTGTGTGTGTGTGTTTGTGTGTATTCCGATAGATTTTATAATTATTTAACAGCACATACATTAAAATTTAACACATCTACAGACTGCATACAACCAGATCAGATCAAGTTAAAATAATTTTTAATAAAAATAAAATAAAATAATAACAGAAATAATAGAAAGTCTTGACTAGTCTCTTCCAATGATTTTTAAAATCTGTTTATTATTAGTGGATGAGCTGTTACTATAGAAACGATAGCGTATTAGAGCAAGTGCATGAATATAAACCTGCTCTAATGTCAGAGCTGCTGTTGTAGAGAATTAATCAACACCTTCTGACCAATCAGAATGCAGCATTTGACAACACTGTGGTGAATTAATATTTTATTTAGAATAAACAGTGTTAGTTTTGAGAAGTGAGAAGCCACGCCCCCTTCGCTGGAACTGACAGTCACAGAGTCAAGTCTATTTATTTATTTATTTATTTATTTATTTTTCTGAATTTTGATAAACTAAACTAAAACAGTGCTGAATGACGGACATTATATTTACAGTAAGAGCCAGTAAAATCCAGAGGTGAGGTGAATCCATATGATCAGATCGAATTTTCTCCCATAATCCACTTTCCAGTGTCGCTATTTATGCCTTAAACATCAGACAATCGTGTTTGCATAGATCGTCTCCGTCTCACCCTGAACCACAAACGTTTACCAGCACAGCACACGCCGTCTTCGCCTGCCAGCAAACCGACGCTGTCTCACAGGGGACACGGAAGAGGTCGGATGTAAGAACAGCTCCTTTTCATTACGGCTCTTCCTGCACTTACAGTCGGGATTTATCAGCGGGGTCAAAGCACGGGATGGTCCATTACCATAATATACTAACAACACAATCCAACGGGAGAGCCACACGAGAAAAAGAGAGAGAGAGAGAGGGAGAGAAAAATATTAAAAGGAAAGAAGAAAACAATTTGTGAGTGTTTAGTTGTAACGCAACTCTGCTATGCTGTTTAATACGTACGCAGTAAAACACCGTGTGTCACGCTGTTACAGGAAAATAATCAGTGAAGCGGAGTTACTGTAACCACCATCGATCAAGATTGATTATTTTCAACAGTGTTTTATTCCTCTTACACCACAGTAAATTACTCACGAATACAATTTCTTATTTATCAAACAATGACACGTCATAATTTTGATCCATTTACAGTTACATTTAAGGTTGTCGAACGTCCGAAACAAATTAGTTCCTGAAATCCCTTACATTAAAAAAGTCGTTCCCTCACCAGCCTCCGTTTATTTCCTCTCTCTTGAAGTTAATGTGACGGGAAAAAAAACGCAGCTTGTCACGTTACCGAGAAACCTCAAAAAAGCGTAAACCTCCTCTGTGCTGAAGATATCGGAAAACTTTACAGCTTTACCTCTGACACTGGAGACTCCTTCCATGAATGTTACATAAACACATTTCTCCTTACAGTAACCTTCACCATATCAATGCCTTTCCTAATCTGTTGTTGCTATGGAAACGATAACGTATGAGAGCGATTTGCGGCTGTGCTACTGTCAGCTGTTCTGGAAAATTAATCAACACCTTCTGACCAATCAGAATGCAGAATGTGGTATAAATGATTGAATTAATTACAAGCTACTACTTAAATGAATATTTTTTAAAAGTTACAAAAATAAATAAATAAATAAATAATTTAGTACTGAGTGATTTCTAAATGAAGCAGAATAAATCTAAACATTTCCAGGAAATCGTGTTTTTTCTTTCATGTCAAACAATTTCAATTCGGAATCCTAATCCACCAGCCGATCTCATGATAAACCAAAGATACACTGAAGCCGCACACTAATCCACGGAGGTACACAGAAGACGTAGGAGGGAAATAATGATCCTGTAATCTGTGTGAACACCGAGTGAGGATGTGTTAACGATGCGGCGTTCGTGTTTCTGAGCTGAATCACAATTTGATTTGATCTAAAGAGCGTTTGCACACTCGGATGTCTGATTATTACAGCCGCGCTCTTCGTGAAAAATTAAACAGGATGTGATTCCAGATAATGGAGGAGCAGGAAAAAAATACAACGTCGTGTGCAATATTGTTGGATGGAAATGAAGCCCTAAAGAAGATTTTTTCTCGGCTTTTGCAGGGAAACTTCCTGTAAAAAGACGTTACGAGGAAATACGAAGCGTGAACAGAAAAGTTTTTGGTTCATTAGTCATATTTTTACATTTGCTTTAGTCAGTGTCATCTGAAATGAGCGGCAAATCATCTCTGAATTATTAACGCTAATATTATTATGCTAATTCTTGGATTTTTTTTTTTCTTAAATAATGAATGCAATAATAAGTCATGCACTGAACAGATACATCATGAATAATTCAGGACTCTGATTGGTCAGAAGATGTTGATTAATTTCCTAGCAGTGCAGCCGCAAATCACAGGTTTATATGATCGCTGCTATAACGTAAGCGAAAACAGGAACTAACTTGTTTTTCGTGGACGTAACCATAAACGGATAAAAAGCATGATGTCAGGGTTTTCTTTTTTAAATAACTAAAACATTGTAATTGTTGATTAATCTCTGTGGTAAAAGAGGAATAAAACACTGCGGGACGTGCCGTTATTGGAAAGTAATAAACTTCGGTATGCTAACAGTAACTCAGCTTCATCACATCAATGCATCGTTGATTATTTTCCTACAACGGCACAACACGGGGTGGGTTTATCACTTATAATAATCAGATAACTGATCAATTAGCAAAATTCATGGGCAAGGTTGGACAGTGGGTGCCAATATTTATCCCTTGTGACCTCTGTTAGTGTGATTTTCATTATGTATTGTAATTTATGATTATTTATGTACATTTTTTTATTTTTAT
>NC_069711.1:34036560-34061560 GCF_027358585.1 Pangasianodon hypophthalmus | reverse complement strand
AAATGCGCAAATGTGTTCATTCCCGAACATTTTTCATTTTTCGTTACATTTCTGGAGCAAAACTTGTTAAATTTCATTAACCATGTTTTTATTATTCTTACTTTTTTTTTTAATAACCTGACGTGACACACACAAAAAAAAACATTCTCATATTGGAGTAACATCATAATCATATTAACATATTAATAATCATGTTAATTAGTTGTAACTTTCTGGAGGAAGAGTCCCTAATTTTGGAGATCTCATAGTCATTTCTATTTTCATGTCTGTTGCATTTTGCCGTTTTTTTTCTTCCTGAATTCAGTCTTTAGCTGCCTGTTTGAATCAGTTGGCTGTGCGACTGCAGCATCAGTCTGTGGTTTGACCCCCTGCTGTGTCGTATATAACCCCGCCCTAATTAACAGCCCTTCTGCGTACATCCTGCTTCCACGTGCTGCTGATGTTGTGGTTTGCGGCAGTAATGTGTTTTACAGTAATGTTTTTCACGCACCTCCGGAAGCCTGATTCAGAAGCAGTGACCACTAAAATCCCATTTCCCTCCATCTCTACAACCTTTACTCACACTCCGCACCACTTTGTGTGCATTTGGAGCAAACATTTCATCTCTGATGAGAACATTAGCATATATTAGCTTTATTAGCATTAAGTGAAACAGTGCTAACGCATAAAGCATGAGATTAGAAAAGAAAGAAAGAGAGAATCCATGACTGAACTGAACAATCGGCACTGTCTGTCTTTTCTCTATAACACAATGCAAAACACCACAGCCATGCTGAATTCTGGATTCTGATTGGTCAGAAGGTTTATATTAATGCGCTCGTTATAAAATGTTATATGTCATTTCTATAGTAAAAAAAATAACATGTAATCATTATGATGAAGTTTTCTTAAAGTAAGGAGACATGTATTTAAACATTTATGGAAGGAGTCTCCAGTGTCAGAGCTAAAGCTGTAACTTTAAGTTTTCTTCATCTTCAGGACAGATGAATTTACGCTTTGTGGTTTCTCGGTAACAAAAAACTACAAGATGTGTTTTTTTCTTCAAGAGAGAGAGAACGATAGAGGCTGGTGAGGGAACGACTGTCTATAGCTGCAGTAACGTGATAAAACTGTTGAACTCTAAATCGATAAAAACGAAGACGCATGATGTTCTTTAATAAATAAAATAATTGCAATTCTAATCGGTGACAAATTTCTGCAGTATAAAAGGAATAAATCCTGATTTAATCATGAGTGTTTTTCGTTGATTTCAACTGAGACTCCTACGTGTGATCTTCCAGGACGTATCGTAGACGACTGTGTGGGGGATTTCAGCCAGTGAAACAGTATCTGTGATGTTTTTTTTCTGATTAAAGTCTATTTATTGAACATTTTCAGAGAGTATAAAGAACAAACAAAATACAAACACCCAACATCAACCCTGCATATCAACCCACCCACCCACCAGACCAACGCCGCTAAGTTAAAGCATTCACCTTACATATTTACCTGAAAAAAGATACAGTTAATGAAATAAATTAGCAATAAATAAATAAATAAATAAAGACACAGGGATTTACAGCGTATTATGGGATTACATTATTTGCTTCCATTTTTTCTACAAATGTCAAGAAAGGCTGCCAAATATCATAAAATTTCAAAACAGACCCTTGAAGAGACTATCATATCTTCTCTAGTTTAAGATATTGCATGATCTCTTTAATCCAGTGAGAATACACAGGGGCAAGAGGGTCTTTCCATCTTAAAAAGAATGAGTCCCCTGGCCAACAAAGTGCACAAGGCCGGCACATTGCCCTTTTTACTGCTTAGATGCATATGCTGTGGTACAACACCGAACAGGGCAATAAGAGGAGATGGACTGATTGGCTCCTTTAGCATTTTAGAAAAAAGTATTAAAGATAAACTGCCAGAAATGATGTAGTCTTAGACATGTCCAAAATCTATGTATTAAGTTTGCAGGACGTTGTTTACCTCTGTCACACGTGGGCTCTAGCTCAGCTCTACTTCTACACAGTCTGACCTTCGACCAGTGAAGCCAGAGGACTATTTTAAATTGCACAACAGCATGTCATTGACAAACAGATGATGAATGAATCCTTCTAATAATTTTATGCCAAATTGTATCTGAGATTTGTTCATTTAAATCCTCTTCCCGTTTAATTTTCAATGTATGTAAGTTTAGAAGGCTGTATATCCTACCAGTAATCTGCTTTAGAGATGGAGGGATATAGTGGGAAGCAATCAGAGTGTGAAGCTATAAAATTCCACAGCTGTAAATATCTAAAAAAGCGGGACCTAGGGATATGAAATTTATTTACTAGTTGCTCAAACGATGCGCGACATCTGCGGTCACGTCAATGTTGGACTTCCTGCGTCTGGTTTCGGTGGATGCTGGAAAAACAAGGAGCAAGATTTATAGAAAGACATTAAACAAACAAGCGCACATGTGAACAAGCTAATGAGACAAAATGAGAGTAATCACAGGGACACAACGAAGTGTTCAAGGTGTATTACTGATCACCACGATCGAGCTGTCACTGGGGTTTAACAGTAAAGGTAATACGAGCTAGTTACGAATATGTGTGTGTGTGTGTGTGTGTGTGTGTGTGTTTAATGTTTAAATCAGCGTTATTTATCTTTCCTTTCCAGCGTAGTGAGACTTTATATTTCAAGCTGATCCAGAACAACAAATCTAATAAAACAAGGCCTGAAATGACACTGCGTGATGTCAGTAGTGTTACATTACTTGAGCATCGTTGCAGCATGAAGATGTCAAAATGAATCAGTAAACGTTTTCAGATCTAATTGTTTCCATTGTTAGATTTCAGTCAGAGATTTTTCTTTTCCGAAACCTCGAGTAGCAGCTGATATCGATACCCATCCCATATCGTTTTTCCTTAAAAACTTCAATTAAGATTTCAATTTTTTTTTGGAACTGAAGAAGCACTTTACAGTTAAACTCTTTCACACAAAACTCACTTACATTGTAAACAAATATAATAAAATATAAAGTGTAAATATAATAAAAATCATTCCTAACAAAAGAAAAAAATAGCCAAGGCTTTTTCCAGTTCCACAAATAAATTTCTTTTCCAAATCTTTTTTGTCATTTGTTACAGGAGCTGATATCCGGTGTGTTTTCTCCGATATCTGTTCCACCGTTTTCGGTATCGGCCCGATACTCATCCCGGCGTCGGATCGGTGCCGTCTCTAGTGTCTAGTAAAAATGAAATGTTGTTCGTTTTGCAGATGAATGAACTGTACAAGTGTCTCACATCTGACCTGGATACATTTGTAATTAAAACACATCCATGTTTTATTCATCATAACATAATTTAGCCTTTTTAAATTGCGTGTTCTGTGAAATCTAAAAAAATTTTAAAATTTCATGTACTGCGGCTTTAAGATGGAAACCGTTGTTTACGTATGATTTCTCTGAATATTTTTAATTTTCTAAACGGCTGTATTGTAAAAATGTACTTTTATTTCTTCTATTTGATGATTCAGAAGTAACAAAAATCCTCCCTAGTTATTTAATTATATATTTATTTGTTTATTCATTATTTTATATAATTTATAATCTTTATCATTTTATTTTTTTATTACCTGCCACCCTGCCTTCCTGCCTTTACATGTTAGCAATATGTAAAGTTTTTTTTTTTTTTTTTTTTTTTTAATGCTAAACCCACTCCTAAGAGGAAAAAAACAAAGAGAATAAAAGGAGGAAAAAATTTAAAAGAAACAAAAGCAGAGATAATTTTTTAATAATTTTTGTTTTAAAAAAAAGTACAAATTTAGGGAGAAAAGATGCTAAGAATTTACAGATGTTATTTGACAAAAAAAAAAACTGAGTGGAAAAATAATTCATATTTTCTGAACTTGAAAAATAATCATTCAGAAAAATTCAGAGGAATTTTGTAAACAAAACAACCAATAATAACAATAATAATAATAATAATAATAGTTATAATAATAATAGTAATAATAATGATAATAATAATAATAGTTATAATAATAATAATTCACTTGAAACATTTGTAACAGTGATTTAAGGAAAGATTTATTTCACAAAAAAAATACCTCTCTTTGTTTCTCATTTCTCTGTCTGGAGATTTTCAGCATACTGTTCGCCTCATAACAGAGCACCAGGTCTGAGAAATCTGGGAAAGCTGCTGTAAGGCCGCGCTGCAGCTACACACCAGGTCAGAACGCTGTTTTTATTAAAAGCTGCTTTGCCAGGAGGCGGATATTACAGCGGGGACCTCTGTCTCTGTCACACTGCTGAAAAGAATAAATCAATAAAGGGATAAGTGAGAACAGCACGGTGTTTTGTACAGCATATGGCACTGGTGTGCTTTAGTGGAAATCTAAATGAGGGCCGATAAATGAAGACAAAGTGTACCGGTGTACACACTCCGGTCCGGAGAGGATTCAGTCCACCGTGAGTACACGCTTAATTGCAAAAAAACAACCCAGTGGCTCATTTCTGTAGAAAACTCCACATCCAGGTGGATCAGGAAGTGAATGAAACGCAGAAGCCAGAGGTCATCGGCGGATAATCAAGCTGTACACCTTCGCTTCCACAAGCTGCGTGGTCTGCAGGTGCGGAATCCAGAAAATATCCAAGAGCCGCAGTTAACACCCGGTCCATTAAGCGATTCTTTCACAGACTCCACGTCCACGGCAAGTCGCTGATTCAAACACTTCTGATCGATAATGAGACAAATTAAGCACATCTTGAGGGTCAGTCTGGATAAATACAGGGCGAGGAACAGAGCGTGTGCTGATGATTATTACACTGATGAATTAAACAACACTGTAGTCTGAGTTTGCGCTGATCTTGCACAACTGTAGTTAGAGGAAGTTCAAATGAGTTCATTAATGATGATGATGATGATGATGATGATGATGAATACATAATGAAAGGGTCAATTTAGACTCCACTGGCCTCAGAGCATCTGAGCGATGGGTTTGATTTCAGCAAGAAAGTGGTTTGATCCTGAATCGACCCAAATACAGGAAGTAAACTAAACATGCTGTGCATTTTGGGCTGCTGATGACAATTTTCTCGAGATGTGAGCTGCTAAAATGAGCCGCGAGACTCAAACTGAGCCAAAGGACAGAGCCGCAGTGCCGCAGAAATGCTGTGTGCTCTGGAGATTTGGACTGACGGACAAAAAGAAATGAGTAGAATTCGACTGGGGATGTCTCCGCCCCCAAAAAATCTAATTTAATACCGTTAAAATATTCTTCAAACAGGAAGGAAGCTATTAAAGAAAAACTAGTTCAGATATTTGACCTTGCTGCGACCTTGACCCTATTTGGCTCAGTTTCAAAAATCGAATCAATTGGTTACAAAATTCCAATTAAATCCTACAAACATTCAACCATTCAATCGTTCTTGAGATATTGCACTAACGAGAATAGACGGACTACCTGAAATCATAACGCGTCTGTACACCACCTAGTGGTGGAGGCAAAAAAATAAAAAGCTGCCAAAGGTTTGTTTAACTTTCTTCCATCGCCATGTTTCAGGCCAGTGAATAAAAGAGTTTTACATATGCATTTTTTTTCAGCTCTACTCGCCACTCAGACACCATTATTTTTGCAATAGCAAACGAACCAGACATATAAATTTCCCTCTGCTTCAGAGATTCAGACTCAGCAAACAGCCTAATGAGTGCGAAGGATTTGATTAAAGTTAACTTGGTAATGTTTCTGATAGAGAAACCCTCTGTTCTAGGGGTCTACAAAGAACCTTTGGACCACTAAAGAACTGAAGAACTAATGCACTAACTAACTCATTCTAAAGAGATACAGATATGAATAGGAGATGCACTCATCATATACTATTTTGTTGAGACTAAAGGTGTGTATCTTATACACACGTGGTATTAACATGGGTCCTGGGTGATCGGATCACGTACCTCTGTCCACTTAGGATCCGATTACCCAGAATGCATGAGTTGCTTCCTGCAGGATGTAATACGGTATCTCTCATGCTGGTGCCAAAGGTCATGTGTGAAGAACACGAGACAAACAAACACCACATTCATTAGCATCATTAGCATGAACGTGATATGTAGTAACTCCCTGGTGTGGTCAGAGTTGCCGTGGTTTAAACTATTACTAATCAGAACCAACTAAATTTGATAGAAATATTGCCAACTGGTACAAATAAATCTCATAACCGTGTGGTTGGGATTTAAAATCGTCTCTAGTTGAGACTGATTATGAACTCGAGCTGAGGTTGAGGCGCTGTCAGAGCCACAAGTCACACACAAACTCAACATCTGGGAGACAAAAAAAAACACCTTCCAGGTTTTAGTCCACGCCCACGTCAGGTTTAAATCAGAATACAGGTACAGGTAAGCAGTAATCAGCTACAGATATGCAGCATGACGTCATGAAGCCAATGCATTCATTATGCACTCATATCCTGCTCCTCTGCACTCACTCCATGTCCACGGCCATGTGCTCCTTCAGAACAGGACATCAGGACACTTGCACTAGCGCCCTACACTGTACAACCGCAGAAATGTCACTTTTACAACAGGGGGCGTGGCGAGGGGGCGTGGCTTTCGCACCGACAGGACTGACGCGCGCTCTCTGCGCTCCTATATAAGCGGTTACGCGCAGCGCAAAGTCCCACAATCTTCTTTCGCGCGTCAGGATACGAGGAGGCTTAAAGGAGAGAACAAAACACACAACTGCTCACACCTACATAGAAACCCAGAATGGAGCGAGTCTCTTGGACACTTTTGCTACTTTCCTCCGCGGTGGTTTTGTCCGGATCCGCGCAGGAGTTCGGCGCCACGCAGTTCGTGTGCACGTCGGTGCCGAAGGACGCGGACCTTTGCGCGGCCACGATGCAGAACAGCGCGCCGGCGGAGGACCTGAAGAGCACCGTGCTGCAGCTCCGGGAGACCGTCCTGCAGCAGAAGGAGACCATCATGAGCCAGAAGGAGACCATCCGAGAGCTGACGGGGAAGCTGAGCCGCTGCGAGGGCGCGCAGGAGGACGGAGGAGCCGCGCAGAAAGCCGGCGGACGCAGGAAGGAGCCGGGCAAGAACACCATGGGGGACGTGTCCCGAACGCCCGGGGACACACTGGCGCAGCTCGGGCTCACTTTAGCCACGCTCAAACAGAGGCTGGAGAACCTGGAGGTACTTTAATCCTGTTAATGGATGACTGAGGAGCGAGAACTCAGCACAGTCCATGCACACACACACACACACACACACACACAGGTTCCACTTGGTTCGTTCCTCTTGGAGAACTCTATGTAGAACCATAAGACAGAAGGTTTCCCTTTATGGAACCCTTGAGGAACCATTTTTTTTTTCTGAGTTTATTCAACCTAAAATCAGCAGTGTTTAATTCTGTTCACTTATCATTTTTTATTAATATATATATATATATATATATATATATATTCTATGATTAGTGCTAATTTATCACACTAAGAGTTTATTAAACAGTGTAAAGACTCAACACTGTTAGAGTTAATTCACTTCGATAGGTGTTAATTCAATAGCATAAGAGCTTATTTAAAAAGGCACTAAATGTGTTAATTCTACACTGTAAGGCTTTATTTCAATTCTGTAGATATTATATTATATTATATTACATTATAAAATTTCTTCAAACACTGAAAGAGTAGAATTAACACCGGAAGTGATAATTAAACAATTTATGATTAAAAACACTGTAAAAAGTCCACTCGAGGTTGTAGCTGCAGGAGAGTTTATGTAGAATTATAAAATATAAATATTACTATTTAATGTTATAACACATAATAACCTGAAGCTGTAAGTGTTAATCAAATAAAGCAGCAATCAACACTCCTCTCGGGACTGGATCTACTCAATAATTCAAGTAGATATTAATTTCTGTAAAATGAATAGACCGAATTCCAGCACAAAATGGGTTGAATTAACATTAGTGTTCATTAGTGACTCATAAAGCAGTGTTAATTCAACACTGTGTGTTAATTCAGCACTGAAACAGGAACATCTGCACGTCTTTATCTGTATTTCTGACTCGCTGTATGCCTCATGCCTCCTAATCTCCTCCAACATGTGTTAATGCGTTGAGCAGGTGTTGAGTGCTTAGTAACGTAGAGGAGTGTTGAGTCGTGATGATTTGTTTTCTACGTGTGCAGCGTCACAGTCTAAGCCTGAAATGAGATTATCCGGTTTCTAAGACGTCCTTCATGCAGCAGAGTGTCCAGCGTCTACTTAACACTCTTCACAGTGTAATACAGCGAACGTTAATTTTACGCTGTTGATGCAAATTCAACACAATTCTGTGCTTTAACACTTTTAAAACAACAAATGTTTTTAATTCAACACTGTATGATGATGTTAATTGGACATTTAATTAGGACAGTTCGTTTACCATTTGTTTTTGATGTTAATGTGTAAAATTATCACAGTGATAATTAGAGACTAAGAATTATTTCAATAACATAGGTACTAATTCAACACTAAAAGATTATTTAACACTAAGGGTTTATTTAAGATGAACACTTTGGCACTAAATGTGTTAATTCTACACCTTAAGAGTTTAATTCACCTTTATTGGTGTTAATTAAATACCGTAACTATTCATTTAACACTATGAGTAAGACTGATGACTCTAATTATGTTAATTGTAAAATTAAAGCGTTAACACTAAAACTAAACACAGCAGCATTGCAACAAACCCTCACCTTCAAATTAACACCCACAGGCTTCTTAAAAAGGCACAGTGTTAAATTAACACCTGTGTTACTGAATTAATATCTCTTATGTTAAGAGTTAAATCAACATCACAGACAGAGCACAGGTGTTCATTTAACACAGAGGTAATTAATTTAACACTGAGGGTGTTACTTCAACACTATGGGTGTTGATTCATCACTGTTTCACTGTTTCGTCAGTGTTTATGGAACCTATTCGGTGTTGAGTGTGTGATGTGAGCGATGTGTTTGGTGTTAAGTCTATGCTGAGTGAAGTGAGGTGTTTACTGAACGTCCTCAGCACTCTAAGTGTGTGATGTGAGTGATGTGTTCAGTGTAAATTCTACACCGTGGGTGTTTATTCGATGCTGAGTGTTTGTTTCAGTGCAGTGTTTACTGAACATCCTCAGTGCACTGAGTGTGTGATGTGAGTGATGTGTTCAGTGTAAATTCTACACCGTGGGTGTTTATTCGATGCTGAGTGTTTGTTTCAGCGCAGTGTTTAGTTACACAGTGTTTACTGAACGTCCTCAGTGCACTGAGTGTGTGATGTGAGTGATGTGTTCAGTGTTAATTCTACACTGCAGGTGTTTATTCGATGCTGAGTGTTTGTTTCAGTGCAGTGTTTAGTTACACAGTGTTTACTGAACGTCCTCAGTGCAATGTGTGTGTGATGTGAGTGATGTGTTCAGTGTAAATTCTACACCGTGGGTGTTAATTCGATGCTGAGGGTTTGTTTCAGCGCAGTGTTTAGTTACACAGTGTTTACTGAACGTCCTCAGTGCTCAGTGATGTGGTGTTTAACTCCTCAGCAGTACAGCCGGACGAACGGCTCGGTGCAGGCCAACAGTCTGAAGGATCTACTGCAGAATAAAATCGATGACATGGAGAAGCAGGTTCTGTCCCGAGTCAACACGCTGGAGGAGAGTAAAGCAGGAACGAGTAACGACACGGAGCAGCGCAACCGCGTGGAGTCAACACTGAGCACACTACACCACCGAGTCACTGACCTGGAGAAAGGTAACACACACACACACACACACACACACACACACACACACACACACTGAGCACACTACACCACCGAGTCACTGACCTGGAGAAAGGTAACACACACACACACACACACACACACACACACACTGAGCACACTACACCACCGAGTCACTGACCTGGAGAAAGGTAACACACACACACACACACACAGACACACACACTGAGCACACTACACCACCGAGTCACTGACCTGGAGAAAGGTAACACACACACACACACAGACACACACACACACATTGAGCACACTACACCACCGAGTCACTGACCTGGAGAAAGGTAACACACAGACACACACACACACACACACACACACACACACACACACACTGAGCACACTACACCACCGAGTCACTGACCTGGAGAAAGGTAACACACACACACACACACACACACACACACATTGAGCACACTACACCACCGAGTCACTGACCTGGAGAAAGGTAACACACACACACACACACACACACACACACACACACACACACTGAGCACACTACACCACCGAGTCACTGACCTGGAGAAAGGTAACACACACACACACACACACACACACACACACACACTGAGCACACTACACCACCGAGTCACTGACCTGGAGAAAGGTAACACACACACACACACACACACACACACACACTGAGCACACTACACCACCGAGTCACTGACCTGGAGAAAGGTAACACACACACACACACACACACACACTGAGCACACTACACCACCGAGTCACTGACCTGGAGAAAGGTAACACACACACACACACACACACACACTGAGCACACTACACCACCGAGTCACTGACCTGGAGAAAGGTAACACACAGACACACACACACACACACACACACACACTGAGCACACTACACCACCGAGTCACTGACCTGGAGAAAGGTAACACACACACACACACACTGAGCACACTACACCACAGAGTCACTGACCTGGAGAAAGGTAACACACACACACACACACACACACACACACACACCCTGAGCACACTACACCACCAAGTCACTGACCTGGAGAAAGGTAACACACACACACACACACACACACACACACACTGAGCACTGACCTGACACACACACACACACACACACACTGAGCACACTACACCACAGAGTCACTGACCTGGAGAAAGGTAACACACACACACACACACACACACACACACACACACACTGAGCACGCTACATGAATATGTTTTCCCCTGTTTTCCCGCAGGTCCTAAAGGCAGCAGACCCGGTGATAATTTCCAGCTGACGTTCCCGTTACGCACTAACTACATGTACGCTAAAGTGAAGCGCAGTCTGCCGGAGATGTACGCCTTCACGCTGTGCCTGTGGATCAAATCCAACGCCTCTCCCGGAGTGGGAACGCCGTTCTCCTACGCCGTGCCGGGACAGTCCAACGAGCTCGTGCTCATCGAGTGGGGCAACAATCCCATGGAGATCCTCATCAACGACAAGGTACTGCCAATTACACAGCACCGCTGAATTCTGGATTCTGATTGGTCGGAAGGTGCTGAGAAATTTCCGTTATTGTTAATGTTTCTATAGCAACAGCTCATGCACAGGGACTTTTATAGTGAATGCTCCACATAGTAAGGGATTTTTTTAGAAATCTCTGATATGGTGAAGTTTTCTGTAAGGAGACTTTTATTTAACATTCATGGAAGGAGTCTCCAGTGTCAGAGGTAAAGCTGTAACTAAATTTTCCGACATTTTCAGGACAGACGAGTTTACGCTCTGTAGTTTCTCCACAAGTTACCTTTTTTTTTGTCTTATTGACTTCAAGAGAGAGAAAAAATAGAGGCTGGTGAGGGAACGACTGTTTATAGCTGCTATAACGTAAGTGAGAACAGGAACTAACTGAAGCTGATGTAACTATAAACGGATAAAAAGTATTACGTCTCGTTCTTTAATAAATAATAATTTGTAACCGTTGGCAAATTGCTGCGGTATAAGAGGAATAAAACACTCAGGGACATGCTGTTCATAAGGAAAATAATGAACTTGGGGGTAGAAACAGCAGCTCCTCTTCATTTCACCGTAACAATCGTTGATTATTTTTCTATAACAGCAGCACACACACACACACACACACACACACTGTTTTATTCCTTACCACTACGACTAATATAACACCTGTCACTCTGTTACAGGTCGCAAAACTGCCCTTCCTGATAAACGACGGGAAATGGCATCACATCTGCATCACGTGGACGACACGTGACGGCGTTTGGGAAGCGTTTCAGGACGGCGTTCTGCGTGGAACCGGAGAGAACCTGGCTCCGTATCATCCCATCAAACCCAACGGAGTTCTGGTCTTGGGCCAGGAACAGGTGAGGAACTTTTACAAATGAGGGATGAATCCTAAATCACTAGATACAGTGCACTATGTAGGGTGTGAAAGTTATTATTTACCTAGCCTAGCTCTAAACAGTGGATTTTATACACTATATATAGTGCACTCTATCTATCTATCTATCTATCTATCTATCTATCTAAGGCCCTGTGTAATGTCTTTATAAAAAGAATTTAAAGGTGCATTAGGTAAGATTATTCAGATTTTTTCATGATAAGATCTCCAAAAGTTAAGCAGATAGATTCGACATTTTAATGATTTATTTTTACTCCTTTATATTTGATCATGTTTTACAGCAACTTCCAGGTTATTTGTACGAGTAAGAAATAAAAAAAATGGACTATTGCACATTTTAAGGAGCAGAATTGCAAATGGCTCACTATTTGGCATATAGCGCACTACATAGTGTGTAGAAGCTATAATTTTATGCCCTATATATATGGAAGAGGAGGCTGAAGCGTCTGTTATTGGGCGTTTAGTGCACTAAGTAGGGCATGAAAGTCATTACTGTCATGGTTAGAAGCCATGTCTCCTAGGTAGTGCACTTATTAGGGAGTAGGGAGCCATTTAGGATTTGATAGTTAAACTCTTTAACAGACCTCATTAAACACCCAGAGTGTGTTCTAAAAATGTTCTAAAAAAGAGACGTTAGGGAAATTTCAAGTTTGCTAAGGGATTTCTTTTTCACAGCGAGGAATTCACAGCGAGACATTTTTACACATAAAAAAATTAGGACATTCGTGTCACCTAGAAAAAGATTCAGTATTGGGAATTGGTTAGAGCAGAATCCCGAATGACTGGAGCTGGCGCTTCACCGGATGCATACGAAGGTTGTGTGTTTTTTTTTTTCACTTCAGAAGAACATTTTCTCTTAGCTCACAGCTGTGATGGACAAGCGAGTTTCTTTTCTTCTGAGAAATGTAGCTTCAATTTATTATTCAATCATTTATTAAATATTAATGAAAGAAAGCTGGGTGACAAACAATCTGTTATTGTATTAATTTTTGTCATGAAGGTAAAAAAACATAACATAAGAGGCAACTCGAAAGAAAAAGGTTCCTCCAACTAGGTGACTGGAAATACGCGACTGAAATAGTTTAACTTGATAAGCTTCTAGATTTAACTATTTCAAATGTATCTAAACTGAAGCTACAGTTCATCAGCAGTGAAACTCATTAAAGGTGAGTTAGCGGTTGATGCTAAGTGTAAATTAAGTGTAATTTTTAGTCCTATAGAGTCTTTTTCTAGTAGTTTTCCAACACATCTGAGAGAAATGTTGATATTTCTGACAATTCTGTCTCGTTTCCGCTTTCATTATGTCTTCAGATTGTCCTTAATGACTACAAGCTAGCTTGTTTTATTGTTAGTCAGTTACCTAGCAACAGAGTGTAGGGTGTGGGTGCCATTATTTTATCCTCAGTAACATAAGACAAGTTCTGAAACTTTTGCGTGAAGTTCAAAGAACTGGAAAAGGTGCAATAAATAAAGGGATATAAATCGAAATAAATCTATAATAATCTATATAAATTTAAATAAATACACAAAACTATAAATAAATACAAAATAAAAAAATTATAATAAAAACTGAGCTCTAAAAAATTAAATGTACAATAATATAATAAAGATATGTGTATTCACAGTTTATATGTTTGTTTGAAATAAAAAGGCTCTGGGCTGCAGGTATAATTTGTGAACTTCACACTCTGAGTCGGTTTCAACTGGAATTTAATTTCACTTTCAAACTTTAATTAGACTAGAAATAGCAATATCCACCCCGGCAGCCCTGTTTGCTCTCCGTGATATTTATAGAACTCACAGACATTTGGTTTGTTTTTTCCTTTCCTCCTGCTAGGACACGTTGGGCGGCGGATTTGATGCTACGCAGGCGTTTGTGGGCGAGCTGGCGAATTTCAACGTGTGGGACAAGAAGCTGACGTCTGGCGAGATCTACAACCTGGCAACCTGCAACAGCCGAGCACAATCCGGCAACGTTCTGTCCTGGTCCGAGTCGAACATCGACGTGTTCGGCGGCGCCACCAAGTGGATTTTCGAGCCGTGCCGTCAGCTCAACTGAACTGCCATGGAGAAACGAGAAATAAAAAAAGAAATAATAAATAAAAAACAGCGCCGATCCGAGATGCGATATTTCTAAAGCTTCTGTCCTTACTTGTCTTCATTTTGACGTTGATTTTAAAAAAAAAAACGAAAAAACAAGAACGGTACCTGATGAACTGAATAAGAGCACAGATTTCTATGAATTCTTACATATTTGTGTGCGAAACAGAAAAAAAATTCTTCTCAGTCTTGTCAGTCTTGAAAACTTTTTCCTGTCGTATGTTTTGAAAACCGTAACACTGGCTTTGGTTTTTTGAACTTGGATATTTTTTTGTTTTTGTATTCTTCTTCTCAAATCGCACTCAGCTTTTTTTTTTTTTTAAATTAGCTTTTTCTCGGTTTGTCTCGGAAAGGAAGCTGGAAAGACGTGTCAAAGATTGAAAAATTTTAAAAAAAGGAAAAAAAAAACGATCAGAGGATGGAAAGACGGGTTTATTGGACGGTATTTTACCTCAAGATTGAGTTCTGCTCTTTAATGGGGTCTCTGGATTTTGCACTGTGACTACAGAAGGTTGTGAGTTCAAACCCCAGAACTAGCACCGCTTGGGTTCTCGACTCGTCAGCTCTGTGCTCGGATCGGATTCGGTCTCGGCTGTACGTCGAGGCTTAGTAGTTGATCAGAAGGTTGCGAGTTCGAATCCCGGAACTGTCAGAAAGCCACTTGTATGTTATTTTAGACCTGGACGTTGAAACTGTCTGGATCAATGTAAAATGAATCAGATCATTTAATGTTTGATGGTTATGTAGATGTTATAGGATAAATCTTTTATTTATTATATCCAGTCTCTTCGGATGTTTCTCTTGAGGATGTCGTTCGATTTTGCCAACACGAACACGCTTACGAGCCTGAGTGCCTTTGGGCTGGAGCACCGATTCAGCAGCACACACACTTTTTATTTATTCCTTTATTTATTTCTTTTTTAAATTCGCTTTAATTGTCGTGTTACCTTTACAGATTGCAGGTTCAAACGTGTTACACAGATTATGGTGTGTGTGTGCGTGTGTGTTTTTTTTGGCAGGTGTTTGTACACTGTAATAGGAATGTTAATGCATAGCCACAGCATGAGCGAACAAACGCTGCGTCACAGTTTGCTTTTTTTTTCCCTCTCTCCTATGGTTTGGGTCGGGTTTTTCTACTGTATTGTTATACGCTAAAAGCATGGCACCACTGAGAGATCTAATTTTTGTAATAAAATTGTGATAGAAAAAAGTTCTTGGTTTTCATGCAGTTATTAAATTGGTTGAATTTCTGCATAAAGTGGGTCAAGACGATACCAAATGGCTTCCTTAAGCACATATAAGTGCACTAAATACTACAGAGTGTATACTACATAATATACAGTGCACCCTAATACATAGTGTGTGGGTGCCAATACTTGAATATATTGAAGTGGAGCTGAATCCTGAATGTTTTTCTGGACTAAACATGCACTAGAAACAACTAGAAACCATTTTATCTCATATAATTTCCTTATATGTGGCGTAGGGAGATAAATCCCAAACTTCCTAAAAATATAGTGCACTACATAGGGCATAGGTGCCATTATTTCCTACTTGTAATAGTGAAAAATGTAAAAATAAAGAAAGGTGCACAGTATATAGGGTATAGAAACCATTACATATGATGCAAGAGCTGAATAATGGAGATGTAGTGCACTATATAGAGTGTAGGTGTCTTTCCTACTGTCTTACTTCCACTACATAGTGAGCAGAAGCCCTTGTTTCACACCCTATGTAGTGCACTTATACCAAAGGCCAAAGATTTACACATACTTAGGTATATTCAGTCTCAGTTTTTCACAACTCCACACGTTTCCTTACGTTTGGCGAGTCAATGAGGGCGTCTACTTTCTTCACATTAGAGGTCATTTTAAAACAATTGATTAGAGACAGATTTATTTCAGCTTTAATTCACTGTATCAGAATTCCAGTGGGTCAAAAGTTTACATGCACCAAGTTGACTGTCTCTTTAAAAAGTCTGGAAGATTTCAGAAATGAATCTAATCACTTTTAGAAGCTTCTGATTGGCTAATTGTCATAATTAGAAGATAACTGGGAGTGCACCTGTGGCTGTAAAAGAACCTACCTTTAGATACAGTGTCCGGTTCAGTTATAGTCCGATTCGTCCTTGGAGCAATTTCTAAACAACTAAAGGTACGAAGAGCATCTGTACAAACAACAGCACGCAGATATAGAAATCTTGCGTGCAACCACGCAGACACTGCATCATTCAGGAAAGAGGCACAAATTAACTCTCAGGAATGAACAAACTTTGGTCTGAAAGGTTCAACCGAACCCCAAGACAACAACAAAGGAACTGGTGAAGGAGTTGGAGGCATCAGATAGTAAATTACGTACATCCATCATTAACAGAGTCCTACATCTCCGTGGCATGAAAGGCTGTCCTGCATGGAGAAACACCTTCTCTAAGACTTCCATAAAAAAGTCAGACTGAAGTGTGCAGATGATCGGCAGTCTTTTGGGGGAGTGTTCTCTGATCAGATGAAACAAATATTGACCTGTAAGATAGTGATCAGCTCTAGGTATGGAGGAAAACGGATGAGGTTTTTAATCTGAAGAACACCATCCCAACTGTGAAGCATGGGGGTGGCAGCATCATGTTGTGGGGGTGTATTGCTGGAAAAGGGGCACGTGCACTTCAGAAAGACGGCATCATGAGGAAGGAGGATTAGCTAGAAATACTGAAGCAAGACCTCAAGACATCAGCCTGAGTGTTAAAATTGCTCACAACTGGATCCTAAACAAACCACCCAAGTTATAACAAAATGGCTTACAAGCATCAAAGTGAAAACACTGGAGTGATCATCACAAAGCTCTGACCTGAACCTAACCTGAAGGCTCACAAACCTGACTGAGTTCCAGCAGAGCATCGTGAGGAGCTTGTGGAAGGATCGCACACGCCACAACTTAACACAGGAAGTGTACGGTAACATGAAATGGGCGGAGTCGTGAAAAGTTCAATTCAATTCAATTCAATTTTATTTGTATAGTGCTTTTATAATGGACATTGTCACAAAACAGCTTCGTAGAAATAAATACATTCAAATTCAATTAAACCAAAATAAATTGTAAATATGTGAATTTACCCCTAATGAGCGAGTCAGAGACGGCGGTGGGGAGGAAAAACTCCCTGAGACGACATGAGGAAGAAACTTTGAGAGGAACAAGAGTCAAAAGGAAACCCATCCTCATCTGGGTGACACCGGATAGTGCGATTATAAATAAATCCCTTCTATAAATGTGTAAAACATGGACAAATAGTGCAGTTGTGCAACCAATAAATTCATCACAGTTTTCACATGTGAAAAGTCCAGTTCGTTAAACGTATCCACTGTCCACTGATGGAGTCCTGAGTGCTGTTTTTAGCCCCAGTGTATGTAAACTTTCAGCCTCGACTGTATACAGAACAGCATTATGAATCCCAGATCACTCCATACTGGGTATATAAAGGAAAAGTAGGGAAAGATGGAGCAGGTGGAGAGATTAGTGGGAAGTGGAGGAGTATTACATGTACACTAGAATAGAGCCCTTATTCCCTACCGAGGGAATTTAATCACAGACAAGGTCAGAGTGCTGATGGAGAAAGACAGGCTGAGAAATATTCAGTACAGTAACAATCCTGAGAGCCATTTTCAGTCCCAGGATTACTGCAGCTGAGCAATATGATCCTGAAATATTATTATTATATCAAATTATAACTACTTCTTTAAAACTGACCATGGATGTTGAAATATTTCTATATCAAATGTCTTATATTTTCCTCTTTTCCATAAATAAGTTATTCTGATAGATTCTGACTACACAAATGAGCAAAGGTGTGTTGTAACTGAAAATAATATGCTAAAAAATGAAGGAATTAAAACAAAAATGAGAGAAAATGGCTCTAATACTAAAAATAAACCAAAAATAAAACACAGACATGACAATTTGTTGACAATTTTCTCTGAATTCACGTCTCTTTTAGTAAAAGAAAAATGACTGAAACTGAAGCTGAGACACAAAAAACTCTCTAAAAATAACACAAACAAAACAAAACCCAAGTATTAGACAAGAAATTAGACAAGAAATCCATGCTTTGTTTAAATAATAATAATAATAATAATAATAATAATAAGCTTTAAAATGAGACATGCAGCACAAATGCTTCACACGCTTGCGTCGAGAGAAAGAGGGAATATATATTTTTTATCGTGATCACTGTTGAGTGTATTTTATTCCCTCTCCGTCGGGAGCACATGAAGTATTCATTGTGACATTTAGCGAGTGAAATGGTGTGTTGGCGAGGAGTGTTTACTCACTGCGTCGCATCACGACGGCCCTTCAACGTCATAATCACCCGAGTGACTATTAACCAGCTGAG
The DNA here is from genome assembly GCF_027358585.1 of Pangasianodon hypophthalmus. NCBI lineage: Eukaryota > Metazoa > Chordata > Actinopteri > Siluriformes > Pangasiidae > Pangasianodon > Pangasianodon hypophthalmus. The sequence continues at coordinate 34,042,920 of NC_069711.1, read as the reverse complement.
GTGTGTTTGTTTAACGCTGATTTCAGCATCCCCTCGGCTCCATCCAGCCATGGCTGTGTTCCAAATCACTAAAGAGCCATGTTCCAGCTCTAAACCGCTGTTTTCTTCCTTACTTCCTCACTTCCTCACTTACTACTTCCTCTTTACTGCTTCAACTCACTCATTTTATCCTCCTGCTGCCAAAAAACTCAGATCTTACCAACTGAAAAGATCTGCGTAAAGTTATATTTGTTTAATATATAAGGAATAAAACACTCCATGTTGGGCTGTTGCAGAAAACAACGAGTACACAACAGGTGTAATATTTATTTATTACAGAGGGACACTTCACCCTGGAGGACTAGTGGTAAGGCCACAGTGCTCTCACTGCTGAGGCCTGGGTTCGATTCCCGGGCAGGAGACTGACCCCAGCTGCTGAGACTGTGTGCAACAGTGTGCTTTAGGTGCCTGTCTCAAGCCCGGATAAAACTGGGGAGGGTTTGTGTCAGAAAGGACATCCGGCGTAAAAACTGTGCCAAATCAAATACACAGTCCACTGATCCACTGTAGCGACCCCTAACAGGAGCAGCCGAAAGAGCAACAACAACAGAAGGTGCATCATACTTTTTATCCATTACAGTTACATTTAATGAAACATCCACGAATAAAGAAACAAAACAAAGAGAGCAAATTAGTGAAAGTGAAAGAAAGCTAAAGGTAAGGAAGCAAGGGAAAGGGTGAGAGAGAGAGAGAGAGAGAGAGAGAGAGAGAGAGAGACTCATAAATGACAAAAGTGGGACCCTGAAAGGGAAGAGAAACGGCAACTGTGATAAAAAGAGAAGGAAAGAGAAATTCTACTGAAAAAGAGAGGATAGGTTTGTGGACAGAAAGAAAGAAAGAACAAAAGAACGAAAGAAAGAACAAAGGGGAACAGGAGGAAAGACAGATGGGGAAAGAGTAACAGAAAGAGGAGGTGAGATGGTGGAAGAGAGAAAGAGAAAAGGTGGAAAGAAAGAGGCAGAATGAAAATGTAAGGGAAAGAAAGAAAGAAATGATAGAGTGACAGCAGCAGAGATGGTGGGAGAGAGAAAAAAAGAGAGACAGAAGGAAAAAGAAAAGAAAGGATCTCCGGGTTCTATGTGTGTATGGAGTAGTTTGAATCTAGAACACACTCTGTCACCTACATGCTAAAAAATGAATTAATAAACGTTCTCGCTACGTTCTCGCAGTCGTTCCCTCACCAGCTTCTCTTCCTTCTTCACCGTATTAATGATTTATTTCATCTGTTGAAGTTCCTGTGAATGTGCTGTTACTATAGAAACGATAACGTATCAGAACGAGTGCATAATATAAACCTGCGCTACTGTCAGGGCTGCTGTTATAGAGAATTCATCAACACCTCCTGACCAATCAGAGTGCAGAATTCAACAGCAAACAACTTTAATGATCGAGTAGAAGATAGAAACACATTTTCCATTCATTCACACATCTCTACCGGCCAATCAGTGAAGAGGTGGGCGGGGCATTTGGATGCTTCAGTTTCAGATCACAAGGAAATTGTACTTTTTCGGTCTAGTTGTCTAGTTAGCCTAGCAAAAACGAAATAAAAAAGGATTCATTTGTGAAGTTAGCTATGTTACTATAGCGTGTTTATGTTAGTTTTCCCGAAAACTCAAAAACAGGAACAGAAGCCTGTTTGGATTCGAGTACAAATTCGGTGTTACTTTACACTTTCCTGCAGGTTTTGTGTATCTGTGTACTCTCTGAGCCAAAGTTATGATTATAAATTCTCCCCTTTGAAAAACTAGCTCCATCTTGGAAAGGAAAAATTTTATACAGAATTTGCGGTTAATTAATACATGATTTACAACAATAAAAAAAAACGTTTCACTTAGTCAAATCTGGCGTTTTCTGTTCTTATCTCTGCAGAAACGAGTCCAAATTCTTATCTGTGGTAATCACACACACACACACACACACACACACACACACACACACACACAGTGGATAAGGTTGAAAACAGATGGGGTATCCCTTTAAGCTCCTCCCTCCTTATTATAAACTCAGATTTATCACTTAATCACCTCCAGATCAGGCTCCAGTTTTACAAGCGATGATCATCTTCTCTCTCAGACTCCCTGCTGTTTATATGATCTGGTTTAGAAAAAGCAGAATTTCAGGAGAACGCAGGCGGTGAAGACGGTAAGCCATCCATCACCACGCTGCTCAAGGTGACTGCAGTGGCCTACTTCTGCTCTCGCTGGCTTTCAGTCCTGTGTGATCGGGTTCTCAGGGTCAGGACGCGCAGAACGTGACGAGACGATGAGCTCGAGTGCGGCGCTGATTTTAAAAGGCAATGACTGAAATCAATCAGAAAGTACAAGTACAACAATCAGAAATAGATTATTATCAAGAAAAGGACAAATAATGGACTAATATTCAGAACAAAGTTGGTCACATATCAGTCAGAGGCTAGTGAATCATATCAGACTCAGTGTTCTCGTCAAATATCGAATCATCCGCTTAAGAATCGCAATCGTATACGTAACGTATCACGTGGAAGCCTGAGGGTTTCACTCCTACTGGACAAACGAGCGGTATGAACAGGTTTATCTCATTATTATTTCAAACAAAAGAAAAATGTTCAAGACAGACAGCAAGATGTCAAAAAAAACATACACACAAATTTAAAAACCACTTCACAGCAGCTAACAAGGTGAAATCTGGCGGTTTGTGGAGTCCAGATGTGAAAGTGGAGCAGAGAATGAGCTCAGGGGTTTTCATCTCTCTCTCTCTCCCTCCCTCTCTCTCTCTCTCTCTCTCCATCTCTCTCTCCCTCTCTCTCCCTCTCTCTCTCCCTCTCTCTCTCTCCCTCTCCCTCTCTCTCCCTCTCTCCCTCTCTCCCTCTCTCTCCCTCTCTCTCTCTCTCTCTCCCTTTCTCCCTCTCTCTCCCTCTCTCTCTCCCTCTCTCTCTCTCCCTCTCCCTCTCTCTCCCTCTCTCCCTCTCTCCCTCTCTCTCCCTCTCTCAGACTCTCGGCTGTTGATTAAACTCTCTGAGTGGTGCTGGTTCAGCCTCGGGGACGCCACTCTGTGAGAGAGAGAGAGAGAGAGAGAGAGAGAGCAGAAGATGAAGGGATGATAATGAGAGAAAGAGAACTCGCTGGTGAGAACATGGAGCACGTGCCTGGCTTCGGTTTCTAAACGCAGTTATGTAACGTGCTACGGGATTTAAAAAAAAAAAAAGAGAATGCCACTCGATGGTCCAGGATGAGCTGTAAAAAGCCACAGGAGAACGAAGGATTCTGTGGGAAACGATGCTGATGCTTTGTTTCAGCACCGACTTGCACTCATTCGCTCTTCTGTTTCAATTTATATAAAAAACATGCAATGTCCAAATACGCTTATTTCTGCTCACTTCCTGCGTTACGTGAGGAAGAAACAACCACGTGCTGTGCAGCTTGTAGGAAAATAATCAACCACAGGGTGGTGTGAGGAAGCCGAGTTGCTCTTATCACCATGGAAGCTGATGGTTTTTCTTTAACAGCTCATCCTGAAGTGTCGCACCATTTTCCAGCAATTACAATTTTTATTTAAATAAGAATGACACTTTATACTTTTTATCTGTTTATAGCTACATTTAATATCTCTCAGCCTCTTTTTTTTCTCCAAGACAACGATGATGGAAAAACGACAAAGTTACAGCTTTACCTCTGATTATTACAAAGCACTGACATTGGAGACTCCTTCCGTAAATGTTTCAGTAACCGTAGCAACGCTTAGACACGTTTTTAATCTGTTCATCTGCCTGTGAATGCGCTGTTACTATGGAAACGATAATGTAATAGAACGAGTGCATTAATATAAACCTGCACTACTGTCAGAGCTGCTGTTATAGAGAATTCATCAACACCTTCTGACCAATCAGAACGCCAGCGGGATGAAGGCGGGGCTGCAGCACTGCACCCGTGTGAACCGAGACACGTGTCTTGTTAACGGTAAGAGCCGATCCTGAGTCAGGCGGTTTCCCCGGCTTCTCCCTGCGCTGAATCATTGATGAGACGAGCGCTCCTCCCTGCTGATGACCCGATGAAAGATGCATGAACAAGGGAGAGGCTCAGCCAGGAACGGAAGAGTGGAGGAGGACAGGATGGAAGGACTGAGCGGGGGGAAAACATAGGACGGGATGTACAGAGAGGGAGAACAGTCAGTGCAGGAACGAGGGAGGGATGTGCTGAAGTGGGGGAGGGGATCAGAGTTGGGCATGGAAGGATAGAGGAGATAGCAACGAGGAAAGGATGATGGGATGGAGGGATACAAAGAATGAAAGACAGAGAGAGAGAGAGAGAGAGAGATATAATGGGAGATAAAAGAATGGCCATTAGGAAACAGCGAATAAAATGAGGAGAGACGGAGAAAAAGGTGTGTACAGCATGGAATTAAAAAAAAAACATAAAAAGAGGATAGGAGGATGATATGGAGGAGTAAAGGATGAAGGGATTCAGAGATAGGGAGAAAGGGAAGATGTGGAATGGATAGAATAATAGAGAGGTACCAAAGGGAGAGCAGGTTTTGATGGACAGAGGAATAGGGAGATAACTAGAAAGGTGGGAGGAGGATAGGATGGAGGGATAGAGCGGGAGAAAATGGAGAGAAGGATATGATGGAGATCTGGAACAGGGAGAAGAGAAGACAGGATGGACTGATAAAGATCAAGTAAAGGGAAGAGGAGGATTTGATGGATGGATGAATAGAAAAGGATTATACCTTCTTTTATTCCACTCTTTTCCCCTCCATCCAACACTCCTCCCATCTCTTTATCTCTCTATCCATTCTTCCAATTTATATTTCTCTCTCCCTCTTTCCTGTCCTCTCTCTAGTCTATCTCTCATTTCTATCTCTATCCCTCCATCTAATCCTCCAGTTTGAATTTCTTTCACTCCTTTATTCCACTTCTCTCCTCCCTTTCTATCCCTCCATCCTATCAATCTCTATCACTTTCTATCTCTCCCTAATGTTCTTCTTTCCACCTTTCATCTCTTTATCCCCTCATTGTGTCCTCCTTTCCCTACTCTATCTTGCTATCCCTCCATCTCCTCTTCCTCTCTCCTTTTATCTTTCATTCTCTCAATCCTGTCCTCCTCTTGTGTCTCATCTCTTTAATCCTTTTAACCCATCTCCCATCTCTTTTGTATCCCTCCATCATGTTCTCCTTTCCCTACTCTATCTCTCTACTCATTCGTTCTATTCTCCTCTACCCTATCTATCTACTTTCCCTCCATCCTCCCCTCTCTATTCTTTCTCAATCCTGTCCTCCTCTCATTGTTTCTATCTCTTTATCTCTCCATCCAATGCTCCACTTCCAATCTCTCTCTCTTCCTATCCCTCCATCATCTCCTCTGCTCATGTTTCAATCTCTTTAACCCCATCCTCTCTTCTTTCTTATCCCTCCATCCTGTCTTCCCCCTCTCCTTTTCTATCTCTCCATGCCTCCACAGTGTTCGTCTTTCCACCTTCCATCTCTCTGTTCCTCACCTTTTCCTACTTTCCTCATGCTATCTCTCTATCCCTTCATCCTGTCCTCCTCTTCCATTTCTATCTCCATCCCTCCATCCAATCCTCCATTTCTTATATCTCTATCCCTCCACCCTGTCCTCCTCTCATGTTTGAATCACTTTAATCCATTTATCCTAATCCTCTCTTCTCTCTTCTATCCCTCCATCCTGGTCCTTCTCCTTCATCTTGATGCCCCTCCATCATGGTCTCCTTTCTTTACACAAACTCTTCATCCTATTCTCCTCTCCCCTTTCTATCTCTATCCCACCATCCTCTCTTCCTCTCCATATTTGATCTCTCTGACCCTCCATCATGTCTTTATCACTTTATCCTTTCTATCACTCTATCACTCCATCCCTCCATTATGTTCTTACCACCTTCCATCCTGCCCTCTTCTCCATATTCTATCTCTCTATCCTTCCCCTTCTCTAATATAGTAAAATTTCAATCTCTTTAATCACTTTATTCAATCCTCCCTCCTCCTTTCTATCCCTCTATCTATCTATAATCTTTTTCATTCCACATTCTCTTTCTCTATCCCTCCTCTTTGCCATCCCTCGCTCGTGCCTCTGCCCCTCTGCAGTGTTTGGCTGGTGTTCAGTGATAATGCGCTTCCCGCTGTGTGTTATTGCATTAAAACAACATCCAGCAGTTTTTTATTGCTCTGTGGCGCAGAAGCCGAATCTCCCACAGTTACATCAGGATGAGCGACAAGAGATGAGTGTGTGTGTGTGTGCGTGTGTGTGTGTGTGCGTGTGTGTGTGTGAAATAATATCGTTAACCCTATTTGAAACGTACCTGCACTTCAGCTAAAATAAAAATGTACAA
>NC_069711.1:34035237-34036360 GCF_027358585.1 Pangasianodon hypophthalmus | reverse complement strand
ATAGCCACCAGTTTAGCAAAATCATCACACACACACACACACACACCTTTGTCTCAGTAACAACATTTGTACATGAAGAGTTTTTTATAAAAATATCAGAATTTGTCTCTAAGTAAAAAAGTTTTTCACATCTGAATCACTTTCTTTGTAAAACTCCGCCTTCTGCCTTTTGGCCACGCCCCTACCATGTTTGTAGATAAAACTGTGGCATACGGCGTCGGAAATCACATCACTGAGTCTGTGTGAGACGCTAAACAGCTCCACAAAGCCGACTGAGGAGACGCAGCTGGGCACTGATGCTAAACTGCTGGCTATAAGCCTCCATTACTTATTAGCAACATTAGCACTGAAGCTCCAGTGCAAAGAATTTCAGACACCAACCCGCCTCAGCTGATCGTTTACATTTCGGAGGGAATAGTGAAGTGAGAGAGATGGAGAGGAACAGGAGATGGGAGAATAAAGGGGGGATAGAGAGAGAGAGAGAGAGAGAGAGGGAGAGGGAGAGAGAGAGAGGAGGAGATGAGTGTAATTCCACCAGGACACAAGATCTACAATTTCAACAGCTATATAGGACAGAAGATCTACAGCCAATGAGGATGAGAGAGAGAGAGAGAGAGAGAGAGAGAAGAGGGGAGTGAGACAGAGTGGGAGGATGAGAGAGAAAGAGAGAGAGTGAGAAAAGTAAAATGGAGGACTAGCCAAGAGCCAAGGTGGGGAGAGAGGGAGGGAGGGAGAGAGAGAGAGAGAGAGAGAGAGAGAGAAGGAGAGAGGGATGGAGAGAGAGAGAGCGAGAGAGAGAGGGAGGTGTGAGGCAGATAAAGCATGAATGACAGACAGACAGAGTGGGAGAGAAAGAGAGAGAAAGTGAGGGAAGGCATTTTCGCAGCTCACAGTATAAAACGAGAAAGACAATGACAGAAAGAGAGAATGAGGAAAAAATAAGAATGACTGAGAATTGAAATAAAAAAAAAACAGAAGAGAAGAAGGACAGAGAAAGTGAATGAGAGATATAGATTAAAACAGCCAGAAAGGGAGAGATGAAAGGAGAGACAGAAAGAATGAGAGAAAGAGAGAGACAGTAAAAGTGACAATGACAGTGAGAGTGAAAATGGCAGTGAAGACA
>NC_069711.1:34002737-34032737 GCF_027358585.1 Pangasianodon hypophthalmus | reverse complement strand
AACGAGTCCATTAATATAAACCTGTGATCTGCAGCTGCACTACTGTCTGAGCTGCTGTTATAGAGAATTAATCAACACCTTCTGACCAATCACAATCCAGAATCCAACACCTTCTGACCAATCACAATCCAGAATCCAACACCTTCTGACCAATCACAATCCAGAATCCAACACCAAGCACTGTGGCGTGAAGACGTTTTCCACCCTGGTCACATAAAACACATCAGCGCTGGCTAAGACAGTGTGTGTGTGTGTGTGTGTGTGTGTGTGTGTGTGTGTGTGTGTGTGCGTGTGTTTAGGAGATCCTCAGCAGACTCCTGTACCAGTTCTTTTAATTGGCCCAGATCTGCCATCCCTCCATCCCTCCTTCTCTCCTTCTCTCCCTCTCTCCGTCTTATTGTCTCTGTGGCTGTGTTTCAAATCACATTTTCCAGCTCCCTCAGTACAGATAATTAGACCTTTCCTACACGCCAGATTTGTTTTTGTTTCACAAAATAGCAGCAATGACACAAAATAAATCTGTTGTTAGCTGATTCAATAATGTCAGGTTTATTTGTGTTAGTGAGATATTCACGTTCATACATCAGAGGTACAGTTCAGGTTTGTCCACCGCAGATTCTTTCTGTCCGAGGAGAAAAACTGTAGACTGTAGTGAGCTAACGTTACGCAAACACTCACTTTATATTATTAGCATCATGAATTCAATTTATTACAACATTTGCTGTAAAATTGGTTTTGTAGGCAAATGGACAGACAGGTTTAAATTAAAATGTTAGTAAAAAAGATAATTATTCGATTGTCAGAAGACAATTAGGTTTTGTATCAAATCTTTTTGGGTCTAAGAAATGAACGAATTTTTCCAGTTTAAGTTCCAGGTTTAGAGATTTTTGTATCTGTCTCTTAGTGTTACAGACAACAGTACAATACTGCACCTGAAAAACAGTCATAGTAAAATATTCGTCTTTTAATTTTCTTGTTTTTTTTTTCTCCCGAAAGACAGAAATGAATCAAAAATAATCACAGTACATGCTAGATTTGTTTACTAAATTCACAGAGCATGAAATTAGTTTTGCTAAGAATACATATCCGAGACAAAGATAAAAAATAAAGCGTATATATCTAAGACAAAGATAAAAAATAAAGCGTATATATCTAAGACAAAGATAAAAATGAAGAGTACTTGCACTTCAACTTTTGATTAAGTTGCTGTTCTCATCGTCTCCTCACACTGTAAAACATTTACTGGAAATGGATTCAGTTCTTTAGTAACTCATAGTTTTTACTAGTAACTAAACGTTAAAGAGGAACGAGAGAATCTTTACTGTTTTCATTAGCTATCCCACTTCGCATCGTGTTATGTGGAATCTCGCTGTAAACCGAAGCTCTAACTGCTCAGTCGTCTACGATCCTCACACACGTGTTACAAGAATAAGATCTTTTGTACTGTGTACGTCTGTGTGTATCGGAAAACTCTCTCCTTTTACGAGAGCTTGTTTTAAAGCTAGCAGGCTAAGATTAGCCGCTGAGGTGTAAATACTCGCACGCAGCTCATTTGACAGCATCAAATTACAGAGTGCACAAAAAAACAGAGAGCCTGCAGGCCTTGTACCACAATTAGATTAGAAAGTGTGTCAGTGGAACACACACACACACACAGCTCACATCTACACTGTCAGTTAAACAATTATACAATTACATACTATAACTATAAATATAACGCAAGTGAAAACATGAACTTGTAACTATAAATGGGTAAAAAGCGTCATTCTTTAACAATCTTATTATTTAATTATTTTTTAATTATATATGACTTTAAATAATCTTCACTGTCTCAAATTTAAGGAGGTGTGTTAACTCATTCTGAATTCTGATTGGTTCATTACGTTACCAGCTTCCTATACAGCCCATGTGACATCACATCGAGAAGAAAACGTTCATCGTGATTTCATCGAAATCGTAATTTCTTCTACAGTCACTAGGGAAGCTAGCGCTACATCACGCTGCTCCGTTTCAGTCCTGTTTTATAGCACCGCTCGTCCTCGCTGTTTTCCCAGGCGCCATCTTGATGGCTGGTTTTTTATTGTTAAGTTTGATAGAACGAGTAGATGTAGATTCCATGAGCAGAATTTGTAGAGAAATCATTGCAATCTGACGCAAATTATTTTTAAAAAATGGCAGACAGTTATCAACCTGAGCAACAAATACTTGGAAATAGTCCATATTTATTAAAAAAACAACAAGATTATATCGATCAATGAAGGCGTGTAAAAGTCGATGAGGGCGTGTAAAAATCCAAACTGGGCGTCAGAGAGAAGAGTTTGAATCCTGATGATGCCACAGCTCTCTCTCTCATCTGTCAATCACAGCAACACTAGCCAATCGTAGGTGTCTGTGAGTAGCATGTATGTGGAAGAGGGTAGATAGCGCTTTCCTCTGAGTGTGTTACATGGCCCGGGGATGCGGCATGAGCAGCCTGTTGGTTGGTGTCACGTGTTTCAGAGAAAGCACGTGTTAGCCTTCATCCTGATAGCTGTCGTATGATAGGTGGAGAGCTGGCTGGTGGGTGGGAACTGGCCAAGTCCAATATTATGGAGAAAATGGAGGAGGTAATAAAAACGAGGAATAGGGAAGAAGAAAAAAAAACTAAATCACTAAAGGATTCTTTCGTTTGTCCCTCTGTTTGTTCTGTGTAGAACTCCAAGAGGTTCTCATTCAGAAAAGTTCACAAGTAGAAGCTCTTCAGGAAGCTCGTACCCTTAACATCCGCAGAGCCCTAAGAGTGTACGAAATGAAATAAGCTTCAAGTCATGAATACTTTTATTCCATACAATGCCTTTACAAAAGTGAATACAACCTGATCACACACACACACACACACACACATTGCAAATCCACAAACACACAATATAAACACACAAACACACAGGAAGCAGAGGAGGAAAAAAAAGAGCGAAGCAGCACAAAACAAAATCAAAAACCTGGACTGAATTTAAAGGAGGCATAAATGACATTTCCTTCAGGGGGAGAAAAAAAAAGCGAGTGAAAGGAAAAGCAGGAGGAAGAGTGGCAGACTAATGGAATCAGTGGCGAGGGTTCGCTTACGAGCGGATCAGATTGCTCAGAGAGAATTAAAGATGAAAAAAAATACTGCAAAGGATGATGGGAAAAACAGAACAATCAGATGTATCTGAAAAATGTGCTTGTTATCTTTGGTCGCTTTTAGATCTCGTTTTTTTTTTTTATTGCGTGATTTTATCCAGTTTTCAGTGAAATAAATGTTTTACAGACGGCCGCAATCAGGATCAGAGCAAAACAATCGATTCTCATCGAATTATCTGTCATTTCCTGTTATTAAACATCGCTCTCACGTCAAATACAGAATCAAATTAAGGGCTCGGCTCTAAAATCACAGAGATACAGAGATATAAAGAGCCTTTACGGGTTCTGTGCAGAACCTTACAGCTGAGCGTCTCCTAGCAGAATGGGTTCCTACACCCTTCAAGAGGCTAAGAGCCCTTCGTTTTCAGAACGTTCTCTAAATATTCTACAAAATATTCTCTAAAATATTCTTTAAATATTTTATAAAAAGCTCTATAAAATACTCTCCAAATATTTTATAAAGTATTCTCTAAAAGGTTTTCTGAATATTCCGTAAAATATTTTTAAAGAACCCTTTTTTCCCAAAAGTGTACCAAGTAAAAAAAGTTAAATGCTGAGCTCCTGACAGGTTCTGGGTATAAAGAAGAAAATAATGAGTAATAATTCGAGAGTTAATAAAAGAGTTTGTTCTTCGAGGGTTTGTTGGATAACTATGGGTTCTTAGCTTCCCAAAAAATGGTTCTTTGATGGTTCTTTAATAATTAAGGCTCCTTCATTCCCAAAAAATGTTTCTTCAAAAAAGGTGCATTAGAAAATCTTCAAAAACAAAACCTCTACAAGAGTTCTTCAAGCGTGTACTGGATAATTATGGGTTCTTGGCATCAGAAAAGGTTCTTCAAGCCTTCTTTAAAAGGTTTATTAGATAATTAAGGGTTCTTCATTTCCAAAATAAAGTGTTCTCTAAGGGTGCATTAGATAAATAAGTGTTCATATCTTCAACAACAAAACCACTACATGGGGTCTTTAAGAGTGTACTGGATAATTAAAGGTTCCTGGCTTAAAAAAAGGTTCTCTAAGGTTCTAAAAGGATCAATGGGTAATTTCTTTCTTTCTCTCAACCATTATTTCCCACTCTATCACATCCCCTCCCTCTCTCCCTTTCTTTTTTCCATCATTCTCTCTCTCTCTCTCTCCTTCTTTCTCTCTTTTATGAGCTGCAGTGTCTGACATGATGCAGAGATAACCCATAATGGGTGTGTCTATGTATCTGTGTGTGTGTGTCTGTGTGTGTGTGTGTGTGTGTGTGTGTGTGCCTGTCTCTCGTTGCAGGATACAGAGATTATGGAACACACAGCCAAGCAGCGGAGATGAGAGAAAAAAACCCACACTGAGAGCTGAAATCTGCTTCATTACACACACGAACACACACACACATGCACACACACACACACACACACACACACACCTTTATCCATCCTTTAGCAAATGAGTCATTTCTAAAAAATCTCAGTTGTTCTGTTCAATTATTTAACATGAAAAATCTTTGGTTTGGTTTGTACACACATAAATTATTGCTCTCTCTCTCTCTCTCTCTCTCTCTCTCTCTCTCTCTCTCTCTCTCACACACACACACACACACACACACACACACACCTTCAAAGCTCTTCTTCCATCCTCCAGCACCTGTAAAGAGGGATAGACAGAGAGATGTAATGAAAGCTGAATAGTGTTAAGTGAACTTTCTCTACAGTGAAAGTGTTGCATTAAACATTCGCTCGGATCAGAATGTCACTCAGACGAGTGTGTGTGTGTGTGTGTTTGTGTGTGTGTGTGTGTGTGTTTGTATGTGTGTGTGTGTTTGTGTGACGTGTGCTTCTGTAGTTAGGACTGACTTTACGAGGCTAATGTAGCAACAAATATAACAATTTAACTACATTAGGTTCGTGGCTGCAGTCTTTAATGCTTTGAGGGTGAAGAGGAACAATGTGTAAAGTGTGTACAGTGTGTAAAGTGTGTACAGTATATAATGTACAGCATGTAAAGTTTGTACAGTGTGTAAAGTGTATAAAGTTTGTAAAGTGTGTAAAGTGTGTACAGTATATACTGTACAGTGTGTAAAGTGTGTAAAGTGTGTAAAGTGTATAATGTTTATACAGTGTGTAAAGTGTGTACATTGTGTACAGTATATAATGTACAGTGTGTTAAGTGTGTACAGTTTGTACAGTGTATAAAGTGTGTACAGTGTGTACCGTGTGTACAGTATATACTGCACAGTGTGTAAAGTTTGTACAGTGTGTACAGTGTGTAAAGTGTGTACAGTATATACTTCACAGTGTAAAGTTTGTACAGTGTATAAGGTGTGTACAGTTTGTACAGTGTATAAAGTGTGTACAGTGTGTACAGTGTATAAAGTGCGTACAGTGTGTACAGTATATACTGCACAGGGTGTAAAGTTTGTACAGTGTATAAGGTGTGTACAGTGTGTAAAGTGTATAATGTTTGTACAGTGTGTAAAGTTTGTACAGTGTGTAAAGCGTGTAAAGTTTGTACAGTGTGTAAAATTTGTCCAGTGTGTAAAGTGTGTACAGGAAATGGATCCTAAGGAACTGCTAAGAGCTGAAACCCAATCTGTCTCCAACATCAACATTTACTCTAATGGCTTTCATACTTTCCTTTCTCTCAGTCCCTCCCTCCCTCTCTCTCTCTCTCTCTCTCTCTCTCTGTGTCTCTGGTTCTGTCTGTTTTTGTCTCTCTCAAATTCAAAATGACACAAATGTTAGATTAGATTATTGACAAAGCAAATATCACAGGGAAAATGTAAGGTTAATAACAAGTTAATATAATAAGATTAATTATAAAGAAATAGGAGAAAATTCTCTCTCTCTCTCTTTCTCTCTCTCTCTCTCTCTCTCTCAGATTAATTCAGTTTAACAGTTTGTTTTTTTTGCAAGAATGTTATAAATCACATTGTTGTTAAAGCACATAGTGCAGGTAGATTAGAACACAGTGTATATATTTACAGCTTACACATACAGTATATCAGCATTTATGCATAAACATAAACAAACAAATAAACAAGAACAATAAACAGGTCAGTATGTGAACATGTTATGAAGAGCTGATATTCAGGGTGTGTGCAGGACAGTCGGTGTCTCACTCTCTCAGGCTGTGACATACTTTCTGTTTCTCTCTCTCTCTCTCTCTCTCTCTCTCTCACAGTCCCTTCATTTTCCTTCATTCATCTCCAGTACTAATAGATCAAACTTGTATTGCATGTTTGTCTAATATCAAGGTGTGTGTGTGTGTGTGTGTGTTTTGTGCTGTTATAGTAAAATAATCAAGGATGGTGTGATGAAGCGGAGTTACTGTTCCACTCATACGCTGATTATTTTCCTATTACAGCACGTCCCCTAGTGTTTTATTCCTCTTACACCACACCAATTTGCTAACGATTACAATTTTTTATTTGTTAAAGACCAAACAAGGACACGTCATACTTCTAAATCCATTTATAGTTCCAGTTACCATTGTGTGCAACATCTGTGAAAACAAGTTGTCACTTATGTTATAGCAGCTATAAACAGTCGTTCCCTTTCTTTTTCTCCCTCTTGAAGTTAATAAGACAAAAGAAAGTGCAGTTTGTCGTGTTACCGAGAAACCGCAAAGAAGCGTAAACTCGTCTGTCCTGAAGACGTCGGAAAACTTAAAGATACAGCTTTACCTCTGTTACAAAGCGCTGACACTGGAGACTCCTTCCATCAATGTTAAATAAACGTCTCCTTCCTTCAGGAAAACATTTTTTCAATCTGTTGACGTGGACAAGTGACTGCGAATGAGCTGTTACTATGGAAACGATAACGTATTAGAAAAGCGCATTAATATAAACCTGCGCTACTGTCAGAGCTGCTGTTATAGAGAATTAATCAACACCTCCTGACCAATCAGAACGCAGAATCGGAGAGGAGATAAACGGAAGGAGCTTCTGTTCTTCACTCAGAAAGCGCTAACTCAGCCTCCCCGAAGCCATTTTATCACCGCGTTCACACTCTCAGTCTGCAGTAATGGTGATGTATAGCTTCATTAAATCATTTCTCATCATTTCTCTTCTCTCATATTCTTCTTCTTCCCTCTCTGCTCCTCATATTCTTCTTCTTCCTCTTTGATCACCTCCTGCTTACTTTCTTTTCTTTTCGTTTCCTCTCATCTTTCTTCTCCTTTGTTAGACATTCTCATTCCATCTCTTTTCTTTCTGTCTCGGTTCTTATCTTTTTTATTCTCATCTTCTTATCTCTTCTCCTGTTATCATTTCTTATTAAATTGTTCCAGCATCTGTCTGTCCATCAGCATCCCTACTCTGTAAATATCCGCATCGGACGCTGAAAAGCCTGTATCAGCTGAACACTACTTCTAAGGTTACGGTTCACGGGCTCTTTCACACACACTTTTTTCTACAACTTGTATGAAATCTCAACAACATCACTCTCATGCGTGATAATCATCACGGTTTTGAGCACATCACGCTTCACACTCACGGACGACATCAAGGTCATGGCTGTAAACCCAGACAGCACACGGTGTAACGACAACGAACAGCTCACTCAGCTCGTCTGACTCGCAGTGTAACTGCATCTCAGGCAGCTCAGTGTGTGTGTGTGTGTGTGTGTGTGTGTGTGTGTCTACAAAAAGAGATCAGGGATTAATTTAAACAGGAAGCTGTTAAAATGCTCTCCAATAAGGTTCTGTCTATCTTTTTTTTTTTTAATTTTCATGTGTGTGCGTGTGTGTGTGTGTGTGTGTGCCCAGTTAAATGTCTCTTTATGGATCCACAAGGCTCTGATCTAATATTAAAGTTTCACACTAAAGAACACACACACACACACTCAAGAGCGTCCTTCTGCATCCCATAATAACACTTACATAATCCTCGTGCTGCTTCTGTGTCCATGTCAAACTAGGTGTGTGAAATTCTCCCAGTGTGACGGTTTTCCTATAACGATGGGAGAGTAAAAAAACCTCTGTGAGTTAGCGATCAGCACGGACACGTTGCTAAATACGATCTAGATACAATGGAAAATCACTGAGCTTCAGTATCAAACAGGAATCATTTTATAAACATTACATTTTCATTAAATGTGGATGTGAGTTTGACGAGTCAGCCATGTGTTAGCCCTGAAGTAAAAACCGTTAAACTGTCAATGGAACGGTTTTATCATTAGATAAGCTCCAGGGCATACAGATGTTTAACCTGCTGAATCCATGAAGAGGTCCAGAGGTTTCACAGCCAGATGTTCAGCCAGGTTGTTGGTGTTGGCTGACTTGCTGTAGCACGATTTATAAATTTTGTTTCTGCATTTTGGTTTTCTTATCTCTTTCCATCATCAGGTTAAGCATATAAATGAATAAACTCACTCCTTTAGCTCGCATTGTTTATTTCAGGATGTAAAATAACATCTTTAGCTCTGCAGTTGAGGATACAGTGGGAACTTTCAGTCTACAGAAAATATTTCTGTTTTCAGAATTAATGTCTTTTTCCCCCACAGTGAATTCAGTTAGATTCTGATTGGTCAGAAAGTGTTGATTAATTTTCTAGAAGGTAGTGCAGCTGCAAATCACAGGTTTATATTAATGCGCTCATTCTAATATGGTATCGTTTTTATAGTTACTCATTTACAGCGACTTTACAGCGGATGTTACACATAAACGAATTTAAAAAGTGAAGTTTTCCAATTTATGGAAGGAGTCTCCAGTGTCAGAGGTGAAGCTCTAACTTTTCTGACATCTTCAGGACAGAGTAGTTTCCGCTTTGCGGTTTCTCAGTAACATGACAAGCTGTGTTTCTCAAGAGAGAGAAAAAAGAGAGGCTGGTGAGAAAACGACTGTTTATAGCTGCTATAACATAAGTGAGAACAGGAACTAACTTATTTGCTGAACATTATATGTAACTATAAAAGGATAAAAAAGTATTAAAACTTGCTGTCAGGTTGCTGTAGTGTAAGAGGAATCAAACTCTTCACCAATCAGAATTTTTCTGTCACAGCACTACACACACAGTGTTTATTACTTAACACACTAATGCATATGTGCAATGCTAGTAATGGAGTACGAGCAACACAGATAATAACCTAAACGCCAGCCAAACAGTCGCTGTTGTCGAGATCTGTAGCGGACGGAGCTATACAGAATGATAATGATAGCATTAGCGAGGAAGTTCCCGTCTACAGCACGGATACTCACTAAATAACCACAAAACCACATGTGGAGAGAATACGAGGACCTCAGAGACGACAGTGAACACACACAACAGACAGCTGGAAGACAATCCCTCTCTCAGCAGAGAAAAAATAACTTACAGGCTGCACGATAAAATCTCCAGTAATTCCACACGCACACACACGCACACACACGCACACACACACACACACACAGTGGCATGTTGACAGCTGGCTGACTCCACACACTCAACCATATCTGCATATCTGCATAGCGCACAGGGGAAATGAAATCGGAATAAAACGTGTACGTGACCAGAACGCACATGTGTACCAGGTGTAGATGCAACATGGAGATGAGATCATTTCTTACACACATATTGAAATGCAGATTCCGATCACTAGTTGTTGTGGGTATAAATAATATAAACAGCCGTCTTTACAGACCGGTTCTGTACTTTATCAGGTTTAAAAGTACTTTACATTTGCTTATCCAAGGACCTTATAGTGAGAATCATATACGCTTCATGGATAGTCATCTGTCTGTAAAGGTTCAGGTTAGTATTGTTTATCTCTAAGAGGGTTAAAGGTGTAAATTTGGTCTAAATGAAACATAAAAGCAGCAAGGCAAGAATTTCATTTAGGTATGGAAAAAAAACGTCACACCTCACACTGTTTTTCAATAAGAAATGTATAAATGCTCATTTAGTCAAGGACACTACGGAGAGAAAGCCTTGTGGAAGGAAAAAAAGGAAGGAAAGAAGGAAGGTTTTTAAAATGTCGCCAATGATAAGACAGAAATGTGATGTCGTTACAAGCAACAATTTGAAAACTATTTTAATTTCGATTGTAAAAAATAAATTCAGGCTCCCGAGTGATGCAACAGAAAAGCGTTTGCCCTAGAATTGGGAGATTGCGAGTTCGAATCTTGACGATGCCACAGCCATCACAAGGGCGTCACGAGAGCGTAACTGGAGTGCTCTTAGGGTGGGAGGGGCATAATCTCTCTCTCCTGTCAATCATAGAGTCACTAACCAATCACGGTGTCTGTGAGATCATGTATGCAGAAGGTGGTAGATAGCACTTTCCTCTGAGGGTGTTAGATGTGGCGCTTGGCTCCCCTTTAGGTGAGTATAATAGCTGGTGTATAATACAGGAGTATAATAGCGTAGTAGCTTTCGTATGATAGGAGAGAGGTAGCTAGTAGCTAGTGGGTGGAAACTGACCAAAATCAAACTGCGGAGAAAATGGTAGAAAATCCCTCTAAAAAAATTTCAAAAAGAATTTGTCAACATGCAAGATCATTATGCAATCAGAAAACACAAGTATTTCTGCTGCGTTTATACCAAAAAAAATTTATTAATATTTTATAAATGTAAACTTTATGAAAATTTTTTACTTTATTAATTTTCATGATATGAAACTACATTTGGTGGCCTGTGATGTCACTCAGCACCCTGATCATTTCCAGATCGCTGTGTTTTTCGCTGCGTTTGTACAGATTCAGGGACGTGCTGTTTTTAGAAAATAGTAAACTTCCGGAGGGTAAATCAGCTTACACTGTGTTTATTACTTATTTAACACGGTGAAGCATGTGTACAAGGCTAGCAAAGCTGATAATAAGTTAATAAAAGATAAACAGAAAATTGTAATCATTGGCAGACTGCTGTGGTAGAAGAAGAAGAAAGCGCTTCGGGACACGGAGTGTTTCATTTTCTCTCCTGAAAGGATTTAAATACGCTGTATTCGTTTATCTCGGTATATCGTTACTGTGGTTTATCGCCACACCTCCAAAAGTCAGAAGTTCAGCGTTTGATGTAGAGCACAGGAGTTAAAACGGAAAGACGAGTGTATCGATCAGAGCGGGGAAAGCAGAACGGAGGAGTGTGTTCTTCTGCAGCATGGAGGATCATTACACACCCGCCACGGCATGATGGACTATCACCTTAGCTCCTCATAACAACACTCTTTCTCACACAGACACATACACACACACACACACACAAAACAAACACACACAAACACACACACACACACAAAACACATTTATTTTTATGCATTTGTTTTCCTTTAAATAATAAAGAACCCGTGCGTTACATATTCTCAAACACACACACCTATACACACACAAAACCAACACACACACACACACACACAAAAAACCAACACACATTTCTTTTTATGCATTTGTTTTCCTTTAAATAATAAAGAACCCGTGCATTATATATTTCTCAAACACACACACACGCATAATAACAACACCCATAAAGATACACCAAGGCAGGGAAACACACCCACACACACAAATAACAAACTCGCATAAAACTTACAACCACCCACCTACCCACACACACACACACACACACACACACACACACACATTCTCGCTCTTTCTCTGCTGTAGTCAGCATTTTGCAGCTCTGGGCTACTTGAGATGCAGGTGGGTTTATTAAAACACACACACACACACACACACACACACACAGTGTGTCTCCATGGCAATCTCATACTGGAAAAAGCTCTATAAACATTAGAACTCAGTTTCTCATTTTTACTGCAGCCGTGACCTGCTGTTTAGTGCTTCAGTCTTAATAACTAACATGCATGCACGCATATGCGCACATACACTCACACACACTCACACACACACACACACACACACACACACGCACTCACGCACGCACGGATTGACAGAAGCCTAAATCTGCATATATGTATACATATACAGACTCGCACATGCACACACATAACACGTAAACACAGATGGATGTAAACATCTGCATACACAGGGTTTATGCATTCATAACTCATACACACACACTCTCTCTCTCTCTCTCTCTCTCTCACACACACACACACACACACACACACACACGAACATATCATCATCTGCAACATCATACACACAAAGATACCAAAACAAGAAATGCCCAAAGATGCTCTCACATACATGTATTTATTCTCACATTCACACAAATGCACTCGCACACACACACTCGCACACACACACACTCGCACACACACACACAATACTCACATTCACTACATTATGTCTTGTGTTAACACTTCTGTTTTTGCTCCAGAATGCTCTCACATTTACAGATCTACTTCTTGCGTTCACAAAAATACACAGCTGTATATTTATTAATTTACCTTAAATATTCACACAAAACACTCACCTTTAAGAATTTACTTTTTGCAGTCAAATTTATCTTTCACTGTTTACTAAAATGTAAAACGGTGAATATGAGAGCAATAAACTCTGAATAAGAGCCTAAACAACACCTCTCTCTCTCTCTCTCTCTCTCTCTCACACACACACACACACACACACACACACCAAAGCTCATACAGCTGGAGATTTTAATAAGAGCTCATTGCCTCCATGCCCTCAGGCTTATCGCAGTATGATGGCTTCCCTCAGCGCTCACCGTTGCACCCGGCGCTAATTATCATTCATTAGCGCTGCTAGCAGCAAAACGGGAGCCGTTACATCGAGCTTTCCACACAGCATGACCAGTCTAATACGAAACCTCTAATGATTTCACACTGATTTACTATGCAAGCGCTTTCTACCCGAGAGCTGTGAACACACTGTCATCCTCAAGCACACTGTCTCTCTCTCAATTCATCTCTGAGTCATTCATTGATTCATTTAATGAATCAGGGGAATCAATTTGAAAGCATAAACAAATCAAATGAACAAAACATGCCTGTGTAAAACAAGCACAATTGGTCTGACCTGTTGATATTGCTTCTCTGTGTGGTGAATCAAATGAATCAAATAGTGACTCAATTAAAGGAGTCATTTTAAAGAATCAAATGAATCAAATATTGATTCAGTTAAAAGAATCATTTTAAAGAATCAAATGAATCAATTTAGTTGTAATGCCACTACTAAAGTCGTAATCTCTACTTAAACCTGTTGTGGTGTTGATGTGAAGTTTTAAAACCCTGAATTTAAATGTTAGAAATAACATCTAAAAGTTAATAAAAAAAAAACAGGAAAGAGGAAATAACACTAAGCAGTTGATGGAAACTGATTTTGTTCTCATTTTGTCAATTTTGAACAGAAATGATGATGAGAATGAAACATAAAAAAAAGATTTTGCTGCTGTCTAAATCTGTATATTTTGTTTGGCTGTTTTGTCGGAATCAAAGCTAGGTTTAGAGTCTGATAATTATATCTTCCTGGTTGCATTTTTGGAAATTTATTTAAAATTTGCACAGAAACATGGGAAGAGAGCCAGAGGCCAGAAACACTAATAAAGTGATTTATCTTGGCAGAAAAACAAGAACTTAGCTAATAACGATCTTAATTTTAGTTTTATTGACTCTCACTCGATTTCATCGTTAGCTTTGTATTTTTGTTCAAAATGTATTTTTCCTTTTTTTCAGCCAAATAATTACATCTTTCTTTTCCAGTGTTAGTTAAACTTCACGTTTTTGTCAGTCCAAATCAGGTCTAATAACATATTTTTCATCCTCTGTGTTAATAAACTTATTCAATAAATCATGTACATATTACAAAACTACAGATGTTTACTAAATCACATGAAATCTACTAATAATTCTGAGGCAGCTGAGGTGTTTGTGTCTTTCTGCAACTGATTTGAAAACTTTCATTTTAATGTAATAAACGTGAGGTGCGCTTTCGGCTGGCTGAGATTCTCCGAGCGTTACAGCAACATCAGTTTCAGCAGAAGAACTTCAGGACAAGTTTTCAGCATAAATATAAATATTTCGAGTTGAGATGTGTGAGCAGTGTTGCAGTGTTGGCAAACAGTGTGTGGACACATCCAAACTCCAGCGCCAAAAATAAGCGAAGGTGTGGGTGGATGAACGCGTCCTGGCATTCAGTGAGACGGGAGAAAGACACACGTGAACAAAAAGCAAATCCACGTGTGTGTGTGTGTGTGTGTGTGAGCTCATAAAACTCACACAGGCAAGTCCACGTGCTTCACACACTTCAGTAACAGTGCAAGGAAAAACAACATAAAAAATTCAGTAAACACGACAAACAGCTGATAAAGTTTTAGTGTTTCCTCAGGATGACTTTTATTTCTGCTATTTGGCTGCGATTATATTTAGTTTCAGTATTGACCCATGACAATTTTTATTTTTTGCACTCGACCTTGATGACTTTTAGTTTTTATATTTAGCACTGCTATTTGATCATGACTGTTTATTTTTGGTATTTGACTGTGATGATGTTTTATTTTTTTGGTATTTGACTGTGACAGTGTTTAGTTTTTTGGTATTTGATAATGATCTTTAGTTTTCTTGTATTTGATCATGATGATGTTTAGTTTTTTGGTATTTGATCGTGACAGTGTTTAGTTTTTTTGGTATTTGATCATGATGATGTTTAGTTTTTGGTATTTGATCGTGACAGTGTTTAGTTTTTGGTATTTGATTGTGATAGTGTTTAGTTTTTGGTATTTGATCGTGACAGTGTTTAGTTTTTGGTATTTGATTGTGACAGTGTTTAGTTTTTGGTATTTGATCATGATGATGTTTAGTTTTTGGTATTTGATTGTGACAGTGTTTAGTTTTTTGGTATTTGATCGTGACAGTGTTTAGTTTTTGGTCTTTAATTGTGACAGTGTTTAGTTTTTTGGTATTTGATCGTGACAGTGTTTAGTTTTTTTGGTATTTGATCATGATGATGTTTAGTTTTTGGTATTTGATCGTGACAGTGTTTAGTTTTTTTGGTATTTGATCATGATGATGTTTAGTTTTTGGTATTTGATCGTGACAGTGTTTAGTTTTTGGTATTTGATTGTGATAGTGTTTAGTTTTTGGTATTTGATTGTGATAGTGTTTAGTTTTTGGTATTTGATCGTGACAGTGTTTAGTTTTTGGTATTTGATTGTGATAGTGTTTAGTTTTTGGTATTTGATCGTGACAGTGTTTAGTTTTTTTGGTATTTGATCATGATGATGTTTAGTTTTTGGTATTTGATCGTGACAGTGTTTAGTTTTTTTGGTATTTGATCATGATGATGTTTAGTTTTTGGTATTTGATCGTGACAGTGTTTAGTTTTTGGTATTTGATTGTGATAGTGTTTAGTTTTTGGTATTTGATCGTGACAGTGTTTAGTTTTTGGTATTTGATTGTGATAGTGTTTAGTTTTTTGGTATTTGATTGTGACAGTGTTTAGTTTTTTGGTATTTGATTGTGACAGTGTTTAGTTTTTTGGTATTTGATCGTGACAGTGTTTAGTTTTTGGTATTTGATCATGATGATGTTTAGTTTTTGGTATTTGATTGTGACAGTGTTTAGTTTTTTGGTATTTGATCGTGACAGTGTTTAGTTTTTGGTCTTTAATTGTGACAGTGTTTAGTTTTTTGGTATTTGATCGTGACAGTGTTTAGTTTTTTTGGTATTTGATCATGATGATGTTTAGTTTTTGGTATTTGATCGTGACAGTGTTTAGTTTTTTTGGTATTTGATCATGATGATGTTTAGTTTTTGGTATTTGATCGTGACAGTGTTTAGTTTTTGGTATTTGATTGTGATAGTGTTTAGTTTTTGGTATTTGATCGTGACAGTGTTTAGTTTTTTTGGTATTTGATCATGATGATGTTTAGTTTTTGGTATTTGATCGTGACAGTGTTTAGTTTTTGGTATTTGATTGTGATAGTGTTTAGTTTTTTGGTATTTGATCGTGACAGTGTTTAGTTTTTTTGGTATTTGATCATGATGATGTTTAGTTTTTGGTATTTGATCGTGACAGTGTTTAGTTTTTGGTATTTGATTGTGATAGTGTTTAGTTTTTTGGTATTTGATCGTGACAGTGTTTAGTTTTTTTGGTATTTGATCATGATGATGTTTAGTTTTTTTGGTATTTGATCATGATGATGTTTAGTTTTTGGTATTTGATCGTGACAGTGTTTAGTTTTTGGTATTTGATTGTGATAGTGTTTAGTTTTTGGTATTTGATCGTGACAGTGTTTAGTTTTTGGTATTTGATTGTGATAGTGTTTAGTTTTTTGGTATTTGATCGTGACAGTGTTTAGTTTTTTGGTATTTGATTGTGACAGTGTTTAGTTTTTTGGTATTTGATCGTGACAGTGTTTAGTTTTTTGGTATTTGATCGTGACAGTGTTTAGTTTTTGGTATTTGATCATGATGATGTTTAGTTTTTTGGTATTTGATTGTGACAGTGTTTAGTTTTTTGGTATTTGATCATGATGATGTTTAGTTTTTGGTATTTGATCGTGACAGTGTTTAGTTTTTTGGTATTTGATCGTGACAGTGTTTAGTTTTTTGGTATTTGATCGTGATGATCTTTAGTTTTGGTGATTCACTGTAATGATGTAGAGATTTTTTGTATTTGCTCTTGTTGATGCTTAGTTTTATTATTTGACTGTAATTGTGTTTACTGTACTTGCTTGTGGTGTTAACTTTTAGTTTAGTTTTTGTTATTTTATCAGGATGATGTTTAGTTTTGGGTAAAAATGATCTTGCTGCTTAAGTGAATTAAGACATGACTGTGCTACGCTACTTAATGCCACTTCTTAGTGTTAAACCTGACATATGCTCACAGTGCATTGTGGGAAAAAACACATAATTACTGACTCTCAGGAAGCATTTTGGTATTTGAGGATTCTTTAGGTGGCTCACATTCAAGCAGAAGATTTTACTAGATCCAGTTTGTAGAGTTTGGAACAGATCCTGTTAAACCCTGCTGTAAAGCGTATGTCTTCTCAGTCCCAACTCGCAACCCAACACGGGAGATTCGCTTGGAGATTTAACCCAGATGGTCGAAAAATAAATAAACAAATAAAAAAAACCCACATGATATCATTTTCTCATGCTCTAGTTAAAAGTGGAAAAGGAAAACAGATTCAAGTAGGAAATTACACTAGTGGATTTGAGGCCTGTATAAAAATCCAGAATTTTCTTTTTTTTTTTTTTTTTTTAAAGAGCGGTTTTAAAATGATCTTGTTTGTGTAACAGACAGTTTGCCAACGTCAACAACATCCGATAACATTTGATAACGTGCGTCAAAGCACGAAGGCATAACGGCTACAAAAATGTACATGTTCTTATACAAAAGTGTTTAAGTTTCCATACTGAGAGATCAAAAATATCATCACTGCTGTGTTTGGTCGCATTATATTCAGCATGAACGTGCCTTCAGACTGCGATGAAGACGCCCTTTGA
Source organism: Pangasianodon hypophthalmus (assembly GCF_027358585.1). Taxonomy (NCBI): domain Eukaryota; kingdom Metazoa; phylum Chordata; class Actinopteri; order Siluriformes; family Pangasiidae; genus Pangasianodon; species Pangasianodon hypophthalmus. Next base: position 34,015,257 of record NC_069711.1, on the reverse strand, counting down.
ATGGCCAAGTCAAGGTGACTTCAGATGTGTTATAATATTGCAGATGTTTCTCCAGCCATCTGAGGTTCTTCATCAGTTCTACCTACAGCTTCACACCTTTTATATCCTACCACTCATCAAGGTGACATGACACGTGAGCAGATAAGCAGGGGATTAAACCTCAGGCTTCCAGAGGACTCGTTACGATATTTAACAATACCACTGAATCTGATACGATTTCGATTCGTACGGAAATGTTTCAATATTTGATGATACCACTTTCAGTCATTACATTTTAAAATCAGTGTATCGATGAAACCCCCTCCCCCTTTATTCAGAGATGGTTTAGTCCAGTTGGACAAGTCACACCTCATGACAGTCCATCATTCAGGTGCTTGGCTGCAGATTTTAACTCACAAATCTACAGTGTGTATATGAATGATGCAGAGTTGTTGTGTGTGTGTGTTTGTGTGTGTGTGTGTTTGTGTGTGTACTGTAACTGACAAACTGTGAATCATATTTATGATAAACCAGAAAAACACTAGCATGTGAAACCAACACACGCCAGATTGTGCCAGGGGTTTATGCCAAGGGGTGTGCAGGTGTGCGAGCTATATATATATATATATACATATATATATATATATACACACACACACACACACACACACACACACACACTTTCTATCTGCAAGATGTCTCGCTGGAATTTGACATGTTTCATTTTCAGCATTCATGCCGAGACAGCAGCTGTATGCAGAATGGTAAACAGGTAAAGCTGATCACCTGTGTGTGTGTGTGTGTGTGTGTCTGTAGACATATTACATCTTGAGAAATACTGTTTATTCAGAAGCTATTCCGCTTGATCTATTCTAGTGTATGCATGTCCAGCAGCTGTAATTCTGTTGATTTGAATAATTAGACCTGTGTGTGTGTGTGTGTGTGTGTGTGTGTGTTCTCTCTAACCAGTGTAAGTAAATGCCTGTAGAGACTAAGTGATGCTCTGGATGCCGGATTGTGACAGTGCACAGCAGACGATGATCAAATAGCAGCTGCAGGGACATCAATTCCCTTTCTGTCTAACACACACACACACACACACACACACACACACACACACACACACACACACACACACACACACACACACGCTCCTGGCCACTGGTCATATATTTGGCAGCCACTTCAAACAGAAAGTGAGCACGGCGTCTCCTCATTCCGGCTCTGTCACTGTCCTCAATCATTTTATCATATTCATCACAGTGATAACACACACACACACACACACACACACACACACACACACATACACACACACAACTACTGTATTGAGAGACAGACAGCTAGATCTATCAATAAAGATATTTCATTTTGATTTTGACAGATTTATATGCAGACAGACAGACAGACAGACAGACAGAAAAGCAAACAGAGAGACAGTCCGGGAGACAGACGGATAGATAAACAGACAGACAGGCTGACAAACTGATATAACAAACAGACAGATGAACAGACAAACAGTTCGACACACAGGTGAACACACACACAGACAGATGAATGGACAGACAATCAGACAGACAGATGAACACACAGACAGAAAGGAGAACAAACAGACAGACAGATGAAAAGATACACAGCCTGACAGACAGACAGATGAATGTACAGATAGACAGAACGATGAACGGACAGACAATCAGACAGACAGATGAACACACAGACAGAAAGGAGAACAAACAGACAGACAGATACGCAGTCTGACAGACAGACGGATGAATGTACAGATAGACAGAACGATGGACGGACAGACCCACAGACGAACAAACAGACAGTATGACAGGCAGGCAGATATGATGAATACAAGACGAATACACTGACAGACAGATAGAGAGATAGACAGACAGTCACCCTGCTCTCACTTTGTGTGTGTTTTTAGAAATGCAATAAAGTCAGTTACACAATGAGGAAATTACAAACAGGATGCTATGAACTGTGTGTGTGTGTGTGTGTGTGTGTGTGTGTGTGTGGGTGTGATTAGATTACTCCTGTCAGAAGTGTTTGTGAATGCTGTTGTCTCAGCTGAAAAGTTTTTATGCATACTTCAGATTTAGCAAAGGAACTTCATTTATTACACACACACACGCACACGCACACACACATACTCATACGCATACACAAACTAGAAAAACAGAAAGGAAGAAAGAAAGAAAGAAAGACAGGGAGCAAGAGAGAGAGACAGAAAAAGACAGGTTGAAAGAGAGAGACAGAAAGAGACAGAAAAAGAGAGAAAGATAGAGAAAGAGAGCGAGAGACAGAAAGACAGAGGAAGAGATGAGTGTGTGATGTCGTGTCCCAGTAAGATGACGGTGTTATGATGTGACACTGCTGTCTCTTCTGTTCAGTTTTGACAGACTGACTCTCTCTCTCTCTCTCTCTCTCGCTCTCTCTCTCTCTCTCTCTCTCACACACAGACACATATTCGTGTACTGGAGGCTTTTTTAATTCAAACACTAACTTTTAAAAATGTGTCTGTTGTAAACAACTTTTTTTTTTTAGTTTTATGGACACTCAAAGCTAAATCAAATCACGGTGGACAGAAGAGAAGTGTGTGATTTGGGACATATCCCCGGGGCGTGACCTGTGTGTGTGTGTGTGTGTGTGTGTGTACACAGAAAGTCAGAGTAAGAGATTTTGTAATAAAACTCCTCAGCTGTATAAAAAGGTCAGATGAAGGATAAATGTGTAGCAAGAGAGGAAGAGTGTGTGAGTGAATGAGAAGAGACGGCGCTACGCTTTGATCCCTCATCAAAAGTCGAGTCCACACACACACACACACACACACACACACACACACACACACACACACACACACACACACACACACATAGAGAGATGAAGGGAAACCCAGGTGATGGTAATGATCTGCTGTGTGATCTCAGAGTTAGTGCGTTCTCACGGGACTGACAGAATCATCATCACACACCCTCTCTCTCTCTCTCTCTCTTGCTCTCTCTCTCTCTCTCTCTCTTTCTCCAACTTTCTCTCTTACTTTCTCTCACTTTCTCTCTCTTTCTCTCTCTCTCTCTCACTTTCTCTCTCTCTTTCTCCAACTCTCTCTCTCTCTCTCTCTCTCTCTCTCCAATAAAACTACAAATACTCATGACAAGGTGTGTGTTGGTGTTGTGTGTGTGTGTGTGTGTAATTTTGCTTATGGTTAACAGACTCAATATTTTATTACAGTTAAACAGTATTTGTTTATAGAGTACAGAGAGATAGACTCATACTTTAGAGATGTTCGTGGTGTGTGTGTGTGTGTCTGTGTATGTGTGTGTGCATGAGGGTAAATGATGTCTCACGCCGCACAGTGGTGTGTGTGAGTATCTCATCAATCCTCCCTGATCAGTGCAGTGCAAAGTGTGTGGGGAGTGTTAATGGACTTCGCCGTGTGTGTGTGTGTGTGTATGTGAGATGGATGAGCATTGTTACACTCTGAGCTGCTTTTCTACCACACACATGAAACTCAGACAGAACAGATGGTTTCACACTCACCTGTGTGTGTGTGTGTGTGTGTGTGTGTGTGTGTGTGTTTAGCTGGGCGAGGGAAAGTGTGTTCGCAGGTATTCTCTCGAGCGCAGATCCGCCTGGAACACACAGAGACCACACAATGTAAACATTATGACTGATATCATCTCCAAACACACACACACACACACACACACACACACACAGCTGAATTATGGATTCTGATTGGTCAGAAGGTGTTGATTAATGTTCTATAACAGCAGCTTGTTATCTCGTTTCTATAGTAACAGCTCATTCACAGGGACTTGTACAGGATAGGGGGTGCCAATACTTTGTGCAGTGCAGCAGATAGCCCACGGTCTGTGATTGTACACACACACACACACACACACACACACACACACACAGCAGCCTGTGTGTATCTGATAAAGCGTATACATTTATTCACGCCACCTATCGAACCTTTAAAGGCTGAACGCAAACGTGTTAGTGCTTGATGAGTAAAGTTCACACTTTACAGAAGGGATGATGAAGCTTGTTGGTCTTACATAACTCACACACACACACACACACACACACACACACACAGAGCTAAACATCGCTGTGTGAGTTAGCAGGTTTGGAAAGACGCCTCACGAATCTGCTCGGAGCTTTTCAGCGGGCGTTCGGCCATCTTTTGTCCTGCGAGGTGTTACTGACTCACAGAGAGCGCATGTGTGTGTGTGTGTGTGTGTGTCAAAGTGAGAGAGAAGGAGGGAGGTTTGTGACTCAGCACCATCACACGGTCAGAAAGTGAGCACATCTTTTACTTCACTCTGATACTTTACATTAAATCTCCTTTATTCCTGTTTATTTATACAGCAGGACCCCTGGATCTGCGGGGGATGGGCTCCACGCCCCCAGCGGATGCCTGGAACCGCGGGCAGCAGCAAACACTATATACTATATATAAAAAAAAACGGCAGGGCAGCGTATACAGCGTGGATTTCATCACTTTACTCATCCGTGGTTAAGTGAAACAGCGGTAACTGAAACAGAGGATATGGGGATTTTACTGTTTGTTTACTTTTTTGCTCAACAAAATTGTTTTTGTTGTTCTTTTGTTGCTATTTTCTGCACGCACTGTAAAATACTTTGTTATGTCTGCTGCATTTCAAACTTCTTTTTCTTCTTCTTCTTATTGTTAAATAATAATAATAATAATAATAATAATAATAATAATAATAATAATAATAATGCACCTCTCCATATACTAAAGGCATTCTTGAGCTGACTTTGAGCTATAGAGACAGACAGAATGATAAACAGAGAGACAGAAAGACTGATAGACAGAAAAACAGACAGACTGATAGACAGAAAAACAGACAGAAAGCCAGAGAGACAGACTGATAGACAGAAAGACAGAAAGACAGACTGATAGACAGAAAGCAAGAGAGACAGACTGATAGACAGAAAGACAGACAGACAGACTGACTGATAGACAGAAAGAGAGACAGAAAGACAGACTGATAGACAGAAAAACAGACAGACTGATAGACAGAAAGACAGACAGAAAGCCAGAGAGACAGAAAGACAGACAGAAAGCCAGAGAGACAGACTGATAGGCAGAAAGAGAGACAGACTGATAGACAGAAAGCCAGAGAGACAGACTGATAGACAGAAAGAGAGACAGACTGATAGACAGAAAGCCAGAGAGACAGACGGATAGACAGAAAGCCAGAGAGACAGACTGATAGACAGAAAGCCAGAGAGACAGACGGATAGACAGAAAGCCAGAGAGACAGACGGATAGACAGAAAGCCAGAGAGACAGACTGATAGACAGAAAGCCAGAGAGACAGACTGATAGACAGAAAGCGAGAGAGACAGACTGATAGACAGAAAGAGAGAGAGACAGACTGATAGACAGAAAGCCAGAGAGACAGACTGATAGACAGAAAGCCAGAGAGACAGACTGATAGACAGAAAGAGAGACAGACTGATAGACAGAAAGAGAGAGAGACAGACTGATAGACAGAAAGAGAGAGAGACAGACTGATAGACAGAAAGCCAGAGAGACAGACGGATAGACAGAAAGCCAGAGAGACAGACTGATAGACAGAAAGCCAGAGAGACAGACGGATAGACAGAAAGCCAGAGAGACAGACGGATAGACAGAAAGACAGAGAGACAGACGGATAGACAGAAAGACAGACAGACAGACTGATAGACAGAAAAACAGACAGACTGATAGACAGAAAGACAGAGAGACAGAAAGACAGACAGAAAGCCAGAGAGACAGACTGATAGACAGAAAGCCAGAGAGACAGACGGATAGACAGAAAGCCAGAGAGACAGACTGATAGACAGAAAGCCAGAGAGACAGACGGATAGACAGAAAGCCAGAGAGACAGACGGATAGACAGAAAGCCAGAGAGACAGACTGATAGACAGAAAGAGAGAGAGACAGACTGATAGACAGAAAGAGAGAGACAGACTGATAGACAGAAAGCCAGAGAGACAGACGGATAGACAGAAAGCCAGAGAGACAGACTGATAGACAGAAAGCGAGTGAGACAGACTGATAGACAGAAAGCCAGAGAGACAGACGGATAGACAGAAAGCGAGAGAGACAGACGGATAGACAGAAAGCCAGAGAGACAGACGGATAGACAGAAAGCCAGAGAGACAGACGGATAGACAGAAAGCCAGAGAGACAGACTGATAGACAGAAAGCCAGAGAGACAGACTGATAGACAGAAAGCGAGAGAGACAGACTGATAGACAGAAAGAGAGAGAGACAGACTGATAGACAGAAAGCCAGAGAGACAGACTGATAGACAGAAAGCCAGAGAGACAGACTGATAGACAGAAAGAGAGACAGACTGATAGACAGAAAGAGAGAGAGACAGACTGATAGACAGAAAGAGAGAGAGACAGACTGATAGACAGAAAGCCAGAGAGACAGACGGATAGACAGAAAGCCAGAGAGACAGACTGATAGACAGAAAGCCAGAGAGACAGACGGATAGACAGAAAGCCAGAGAGACAGACGGATAGACAGAAAGCCAGACAGAAGACTGATAGACAGGCAAATTTCTCGCTTTATAATCGAGAGGGAAGGAAGTAAACACAGTGATAATAAGAAATCGAACAACAAGATGAAGTTTTAAACACATATTTGAAATCATTATTAAAATGTGGCAAAAAGCATAAGACAGAAAACGTTGAGGACTGAAAATGTGGGGGACTCATCTGAGAAATCATATTTTGACAATTTTATTGAAAAAACTATATTATGATACTATAATAAGCGATAATAGAGTGTGTGTGTGTGTGTGTGTGTGAGCAGATGAGCTCTTCGTTGAGTGTGTGTATGTGTGCGTCTTTGTGTCAGTGAGCATTTCTTTGAGTGTTTTTGTCTTTGTGTTGATGATCTTTTCTCCAAGTGTGTGTGTGTGTGTGTGTGTGTGTGTGTGTGTGACAGCAGTGTCCACAGGAAACCGTCCCACAGCCAAACTATGACTAATAACACCAGCATGCTCTGAAAATTAGGCACCACCTGTCGCACTGTTCTCCTTTTAAACCTGCCCCCCACTGCCCAACCTCTCTCTCTCTCTCTCTCTCTCTCTCTCACACACACACACACACACACACACACACACACACACACACACACAGAGCAACTCAGGAAGGAAAAGAAAAGGCAGTGTAGAGCTAAAGAAAGCTGAGAGCGTGGGTATAAAAGTTAAGGGATAAAAATCTTAGAAAACAATCTGAGATGCACTTCATGTGTGTGTGTGTGTGTGTGTGAGTGTGTGTGTGTGTGTGTGTGTGTCCATAGCCTGGCTCTCAGAGGTTGGTGTGGGAGGGAATGAGAGGAGAGGAAAGAGAAGATGAAGAAAATGAAGAGAGAGTGGGAGAGAGAGAAGACAGCAGAGAGGTAGTTGAGAAACGTGGTTTGTGTTAAAATGTGGCGTGATATTTGTCGCTCGTCTCCATCACAGCGTGAACTCTTCATCACGAGGCTCGGCGAGAGCCTTTTAATGGTGACAAGCGTCCTAAAACAAAGCCAGGGACAATTTCAAGTGCAAACTTTGTGAAACAAAACAAAAATACAAAGAGACACTTCTACTATGTGCCCAAATTTCAAATCTTGCCCTATTAGGCATTTAGTGTTGAGGGCTTCAGGGTGTCTCGCAGTCTTTGAGATGTCGGAGGGGAGTTTAGGGTGTTTTGAGAGCTTTAGGGTGTGTGGGAGGGTGTGTTAAGGAGACGTTTGATGGAGGATTTGGTTGCTGTGGAAGAACTTTATGGTGATTTATGGAGGTTTTCAGGTGTTTTATGGAGGCTTTAATGTGATTTATAGAGGCTTTAGGGTGTTTTATGGAGGCTTCAGGGTGTTGGGGAAGAGCTTTAAGGTGTTTTATGGAGTTTTTAGGGTGTTTGATGGGGGACTTAGGTATTGGGGAAGGGCTTTAAGGTGTTTTATGGAGGTTTTAGGGTGTTTGATGGAGACCTTAACATGCTTTATGGAGGCTTTAGGGTAGTGGGGAAGGGCTTTAAGGTGTTTTATGGAGGTTTAGGGTGTTTGATGGGGGATTTAGGTATTGGGGAAGGGCTTTAAGGTGTTTTATGGAATTTTTAGGGTGTTTGATGGGGGATTTAGGTATTGGGGAAGGGCTTTAAGGTGTTTTATGGAGGTTTTAGGGTGTTTTATGGAGGTTTTAAGGTGTTTTATGGAGACCGTAACATGCTTTATGGAGGCTTTAGGGTGTTGAGGAAGGGCTTTCAGCTGTTTTATGGAGTTTTTAGGGTGTTTGATGGGAGATTTAGGTATTGGGGAAGGGCTTTAAGGTGTTTTATGGAGGTTTTAGGTGTTTTATGGAGGTTTTAAGGTGTTTTATGGAGACCTTCACATGCTTTATGGAGGCTTTAGGGTGTTGAGGAAGGGCTTTAAGGTGTTTTATGGAGATTTTAGGGTGCTTTAAGGAGGCTTTAGGGTAGTGGGGAAGAGCTTTAAGGTGTTTTATGGACTTTTTAGGGTGTTTTATGGAGGCTTTAGGGGGTTTGATGGAGGATTTAGGTACTGGGGAAGGACTTTAAGGTGTTTTAGGGAGGTTTTAGGGTGTTTTATGGAGGCCTTAACATGCTTTATTGAAGCTTTAGGGTGGTTTATATGGGCTCTAATATGTCTTATAGAGATTTTAGTGTTTTTTTTTTTTTTTTTTTAATAGTGGCTTTAGGCTGTTGGCAAATGGCTTTAGGGTGGAGGTTTTTTCATGGAGGTTTTAGGCTGTTTTATGGAGGCCATAAAATGCTTTATGGAGGCTTTTTGGTGTTTTATGGAGGCTTTAGGGTGGTGGGGAAGGGCTTTAAGCTGTTTTATAGAGTGTTTGGGGTGTTTTATGGAGGCTTTATGGTGTTTATTTCGGGGCTTTAGGTTGTTTTTGAAGGCTTTACAGTATTTTGTGGAAGTTTTTTTGGAAGGATTTAGGGTGCTTTATGGAGGCTTTAGGGTGTTGTTTGTGGGCTTTAGGGTGTTGAGGGGCTTATAAGCTGTACTTCAGATGCTTTAGGGTGTTGGAGAAGGGTGTTTGTGGAGGATTTAAGGTGTTGTACAGGGCTTTAGGGTGTTGAGAACACTTACTGAGCATTGGAGGAAGCTATAAGATTAGAGATGATAGTTCAAATACTCGGCTAACTCCATCTGCAAAATGAAATATACATTACGCTTCCTGTTATTTCCGGCACACTCTCTGGAAGAAGCTTTTAGGATAATAGTTTGTGTGCGTGTATGTGTGTGTGTGTGTGTGTGTGTGTGCATGCATTAAAAGCAGAGGGTTTTCTCAATGCACCCACAATCCCACTGAGACTCCCACTCAAGCACTCCTTCTTTCTCTCTCTCACTTTGTCTTTCTTCCTCTCTCTTATCTCCCTCATTCATCTCTCTCTCTCTCTCTCTCCCTCCCACTGTCCCTCCATCTGTCCCCCATTTTCTCTCTCAATTTGTCTTTTCCTGCTTTTCTCTTCCTCGCCCTCTCACCATGCACAGAAACTTAGGGCAGATCCTCATCATCGCACAGCAATTTTTACACAGGGTCACTGCATAACCTTGCACAAGCACTGCCACTTCGCTTATGACTGTTTTAAGCCTGCCAATCTGTAATATAGTTCATACAGCTAATCTGTACTGGAATCTTAGTCTATAAATAACTTGGAGAGCTATTTATATGTATATTTGTATTCTCTCTTATTTGTGATATTAATAAATGATCAAATAAATTATCTTATTTGTAAGTTTATTGTGCATTTTTGAAGTCTTGTGAACTGTTAAGTCTTAGTCCTCCAAGTTGCTCTTGTTCTTCCCCTTGGGGATCAATAAAGTACTCTCTATTAGCATGAACAGGTTCAGTTACACACAGAAACATCCTACACCAGCACATTTATTAATAGTCACTTATTCTAATTTATTAAGATTAATCATTTAATTATTTGCACCCATATGAAGAACTAAAATTTGAAACATCAGACTATATTTATACTAAATGGCTGCTCTACATATGGGAAGGGAAGGAGCCACAGGATGGTCTTATAGTTTACACTTTGCTAAAATCCTGCAGCACCAAATGAGAACTATGTTATATTGCACATTCAAAACCTGAGTTCAGGTTTTTCAACCACACCCATTTCTAAAAGGTGTATAAAATCAAGCACATAGGCATGCAGTCTCCATAGACAAACACGAGCAGTAGAATGGGTCGTACCAAAGAGCTCAGTGACTTTAAACATGACACTGTCACAGGATGCCACCTCTGCCAGATGTCAGTTGGTGAAATTTCTGCCCTGCTAGATCTGCTTCTGTCAGCTGTAAGTATAATTATTGTGAAGTGGAACCATTTAGAAGCAACAACAGCTCAGCCACAAAGAAGTAGACCATGCAAACTCTCAGAGCGGGACTGCTGAGTGCTGAAGAAGAAAAAAAATTGCCTATCCTCTGATGCATTACTCACTACACTGCTCCAGACCACATCTGGAAGCAACATCAGCACAAGAACTGTGCTTTGGGAGCTTCATGAATGAGTTTCCATGGCCAAGCAGCTGCACACATGCCTAAGATCACTATGTGCAATGCTGTTGGCTGGAGTGGCACAAAGCACCTTTCTGGAGCTCTGGAGCAGTGGAAATGTGTTCTCTGGAATGATGAATCACGCTTCACTATCTGGCAGTCTGATGGATGAATCTGGGTTTGGAGGATGCCAGGAAAAAGCTACCTACCGGAATGCAGAGTGCCAATACTAAAGTGTGGTGGATCAGGGATAGTGGTCTGAGGCTGTTTTTCAGGGTTTGGGCCCCTTAGTTCCAGTGAAGTGGAATGTTAATGCTATAGAAATGACATTTCAGACTGCTGTATGCTTCCAACTTTGTGGCAACAGTCTGTGGAAGGCAGAATCCTGTTCCAACATGACTTTGCATCAAGCAAGGTCCATAAAGAAATAATTGGAGAAGTTTGGTGTGGAGGAACTCCAGTGACCTGCACAAAGCCCTGACCTCAAACCCACTGAACTGCTTTAGGATGAATTGGAACGTTGATTGCGAGCCAGGCCTTCTTGCCCAACATCAGTGCCCAACCTCACTAATGGTCTTGTGCCTGAATGTACAAATCCCCACAGCCACGCTCCAAAATCTTGTAGAAAGCCTTCCCAGAAGAGCGCAGGCTGTTATAGCTACAAGGGATGATGGGGGATACTCAATACACCGATCAGGCATAACATTAAAACCACTGACGTGACAGGAATAGCATGTCACTCTCACCGCTAAAAGAGCCTACAATGGTAACATGAGCACCAGGACTGGACCATGGAGAAGAACAGAAGAAGGTGGCCTGCTGATGAATCATATTTTCTTGAAGAGATGGCACCAGGATGCACTATGTAAAGAAGGCAAGCCAGGAGAGGCAGTGTGATGCTCTGGACAAACTTCTGCTGGGAAACCTTGGGTCCTGGCATTCACATAGATGTAACTTTGACGCATACCACCTACCTAAACATTTTTGCAGACCAAGTACACCCCTTCATGGCAACGGTATTCCCTAATGGCAGTGGCCTCTTTCAGCAGGATAATGTGCCCTGCCGCACTGCAAAAATGTTCAGGTATGCTTTGAGGACCATGACAAAGAGTTCAAGGTTTTGACTTGGCCTCCAAATTCCCCAGATCTCAATCTGATTGAGCATCTGTGGGATGTGCTGGACAAACAAGATCTATCCACAGAGGCCCCACCTTGCAACTTATAGAACTTAAAGGATCTGCTGTTAACGTCTTGGTGCCAGATACCACAACACACCTTCAGAGGTCTTGTGGAGTCCATGCTTTGAAAGGTCAAAGCTGTTCTGGTGGCACGAGAGGGACCTACACAATATTAGGCAGATGGTTTTAATGTTATGACTGATCCGTGAATATCGAGTGTACAACAGAGTGTATAATATATAGTACACCATTATGAACTCTTAGACCTAGCCAAGGTGCATTCATTTATAGGAAGGCATCAAAATCAATTTAAAGCATTAAACCGAAAGCAGTCATGAAATCGCTGCAGTGCCGGAGTTCTTGGCCGTCCTTGACTTCCTGGCCTCAGTTACTGGAACGTCACGGCTTTTTCTGCTGCAGTGTTCGTCACTCTGAGGTCTCTTCTGTGATGAGTCATATCAGGTTGAACACTTTTTTGGAGGTAATTTGTTTTCTACCAAAGTTCACACATAGGCAACAGACATAAACATACACTACACTACACACACACACACAAACACACACACTCCATGTCTATAATACCTCATGCTAACCATACAGGGTGTGTCTGAAATGTAAAAAAATGCTGCAGGAAGGCTCAGAGTAATGTCCAAATCTCCAAATTGAATGCTTGCATACCAACCTAAGGTCTTCTAAGGTACACATATCTTTCATCATCCCACACTTCCTATAATACTCTGTCACATATTTACAATTGTTTTTAAAGGTAGTCACAGATCATCATCCTATGCTCCCCA